>NW_027137019.1:0-296850 GCF_040869045.1 Eurosta solidaginis | reverse complement strand
TAGTTCTATAGGTGGACGCCATTTAGGGATATCGCCATAAAGGTGGACCAGGGGTGACTCTAGAATGTTAATGAGAATTTTAAAAGGCGTGGACTTAGTTCTGTAGGTGGACGCCTTTTCGAGATATCGCACATAAAAGTGGATCAGGGTTCACTCTAGAATTTGTTTGTACGATATGGGTATCAAATGAAAGATGTTAATGAAAATTTTAAAAGGCGTGGGCTTAGTTCTGTAGGTGGACGCCTTTTCGAGATATCGCTCATAAAAGTGGATCAGGGTTCACTCTAGAATTTGTTTGTACGATATGGGTATCAAATTAAAGGTATTAATGAGGGTTTTAAAAGGGAGTGGTGGTAGTTGTATATGTGAAGGCGTTTTCCAGATATCGACCAAAATGTGGACCAGGGTGACCCAGAACATCATCTGTTGGATACCGCTAATTTATTTATATATGTAATACCACGAACAGTGTTCCTGCTAAGATTTCAAGGGTTTTTTATTTCGCCCTGCAGAACTTTTTAATTTTCTTCTACTTAATATGGTAGGTGTCACACCCATTTTAAAAAGTTTTTTTTTAAGTTATATTTTGCGTCAATAAACCAATCCAATTACTATGTTTCATCCCTTTTTTCGTATTTGGTATAGACTTATGGCATTTTTCTTATTTTTCGTAATTTTGGATATCGAAAAAATGGTCGTGGTCATAGTCGGATTTCGGCAAAATTTTATACCAATACAAAGTGAGTTCAGATAAGTACGTGAACTGAGCTTAGTAAAGATATATCGATTTTTTCTCAAGTTATCGTGTTAACGGCCGAGCGGAAGGACAGATGGTCGACTGTGTATAAAAACTGGGCGTGGCTGCAACCGATTTCGCCCTTTTTCACAGAAAACCGTTATCGTCCTAGAATCTAATCTCCCACCAAATTTCACAAGGATTGGTAAATTTTTATTCGACTTATGGCATTAAAAGTATCCTAGACAAATTAAATGAAAAAGGGCGGAGGCACGCCCATTTTGAAATTTTCTTTTATTTTTGTATTTTGTTGCACCATATCATTACTGGAGTTGAATGTTGACTTAATTTACTTATATACTGTAAAGATATTAAATTTTTTGTTAAAATTTGACTTAAAAAAATTTTTTTTTCAAAGTGGGCGTGGTCGTTCTCAGGTTTTGCTAATTTTTATTAAGCATACATATAGAAATAGCAGTAACGTTCTTGCCAAATTTCATCATGATATCTTCAACGACTGGCAAATTACAGCTTGCAAAACTTCTAAATTACCTTCTTTTAAAAGTGGGCGGTGCCACGCCCATTGTCCAAAATTTTACAAATTTTCTATTCTGCATCATAAGTTCAACTCACCTACCAAGTTTCATCGCATTATCCGTCTTTGGTAATGAATTATCGCACTTTTTCGGTTTTTCGCAATTTTTGATATCGAAAAAGTTGGCGTGGTTATGCTCGGATATTGTTCATTTTAAATAGCGATCTGAGATGAGTGCTCAGGAACCTAGATACCAAATTTCATCAAGATACCTCAAAATTTACTCAAGTTATCGTGTTAACGGACGGACGGACGGACGGACGGACATGGCTCAATCCAATTTTTTTTTTCGATCCTGATGATTTTGATATATGGAAGTCTATATCTATCTCGATTCCTTTATACTGTACAATAGGCCGGGTCGATTTGTGGGGAGGCAAAAAAATCGCCCATTGCTCTGTGAAAATCATATTCTAGGCATCAAAATAAGAAACTTTGCCGAAGGAACCATACTTCTAAAACGAATTCTGATGTCCCGTCTTTTGGGTCGAACTTGCAAATTTTGAAAAATTCCACTTTGAAATGCTTATGTTTTTTCTTCTTGGAGTTTATTTTTCTCTTTAGAAATTTATTTAGCCAGAACATATGTAAATGAAAAAATGAATTTAACTTAGTAATAGAAAAGAAATTAAAACAAGTAAGGAAGGCTAAGTTCGGGTGTAGCCAAACATTACATACTCAGTTGAGAGCTGTGGAGACAAAGTAAGGGAAAATCACCATGTTGTAAAAAGAACCTAGGGTAAGCCTGGAATGTGTTTGTATGACATGTGTATCAAATGGAAGGTATTAAAGAGTATTTTAAGAGGAAGTGGACCATAGTTCTATAGATGGACGCCATTTAGGGATATCGCCATAAAGGTGGACCAGGCCTGACTCTAGAATTTGTTTGTACGATATGGGTATCAAATGAAATGTGTTAATGATAATTTTAAAAGGGAGTGGGCGTAAGTTCTATAGGTGGACGCCTTTTCGAGATATCGCCATAAAGGTGGACCAGGGGTGACTCTAGAATTTAATTTGTACGATATGGGTATCAAATGAAAGGTGTTAATGAGTATTTTAAAAGGGCGTGGGCCTTAGTTCTATAGGTGGACGCCTTTTCGAGATATCGCCATAAAGGTGGACCAGGGGTGACTCTAGAATTTGTTTGTACGATATGGGTATCAAATGAAAGGTGTTAATGAGTATTTTAAAAGGGCGTGCGCCTTAGTTCTATAGGTGGACGCCTTTTCGAAATATCGCCATAAAGGTGGACCAGGGGTGACTCTAGAATTTGTTTGTACGATATGGGTATCAAATGAAAGGTGTTAATGAGTATTTTAAAAAGGAGTGGCCTTAGTTCTATAGGTGGACGCCTTTTCGGAATATCGTTATAAAAGTGGACCAGGGGTAACTCTAGAATGCGTTTGTATAATATGGGTATCAAATGAAAGGTGTTAATGAGTATTTTAAAAGGGCGTTGGCCTTAGTCCTATAGGTGGACGCCTTTTCGAGATATCGCCATAAAGGTGGACCAGGGGTGACTCTAGAATTTGTTTGTACGATATGGGTATCAAATGAAAGGTGTTAATGAGTATTTTAAAAGGGCGTGCGCCTTAGTTCTATAGGTGGACGCCTTTTCGAAATATCGCCATAAAGGTGGACCAGGGGTGACTCTAGAATTTGTTTGTACGATATGGGTATCAAATGAAAGGTGTTAATGAGTATTTTAAAAAGGAGTGGGCCTTAGTTATATATGTGGACGCCTTTTCGAGATATCGCCATAAACGTGGACCAGGGGTGACTCTAGAATTTGTTTGTACGATATGGATATCAAATGAAAGGTGTTAATGAGTATTTTAAAAGGGCGTGGGCCTTAGTTCTATAGGTGGATGCCTTTTCGAGATATCGCCATAAACGTGGACCAGGGGTGACTCTAGAATTTGTTTGTACGATATGGGTATCAAATGAAATGTGTTAATGAGTATTTTAAAAGGGCGTGGGCCTTAGTTCTTAAGGTGGACGCCTTTTCGAAATATCGCCATAAAGGTGGACCAGGGGTGACTCTAGAATTTGTTTGTACGATATGGGTATCAAATGAAAGGTGTTAATGAGTATTTTAAAAAGGAGTGGGCCTTAGTTCTATATGTGGACCCCTTTTCGAGATATCGCCATAAACATGGACCAGGGGTGACTCTAGAATTTGTTTGTACTATATGGGTATCAAATGAAAGGTATTAATGAGGGTTTTAAAAGGGAGTGGCCCTTAGTTGTATATGTGAAGGCGTTTTCGAGATATCGACCAAAATGTGGACCAGGGTGATCCAGAACATCATTTGTCGGGTACCGATAATTTATTTATATATGTAATACCATGAACAGTATTCCTTCCAAGATTCCAAGGGCTTTTGATTTCGCCCTGCAAAACTTTCTCATTTTCTTCTTCTTAATATGGTAGGTGTCACACCCATTTTACCAAGTTTTTTTCTAAAGTTATATTTTGCGTCAATAGACCAATACAATTACCATGTTTCATCCCTTTTTTCGTATTTGGTATATAATTATGGCATTTTTTTTCATTTTTCGTAATTTTCGATATCGAAAAAGTGGGCGTGGTCATAGTCGGATTTCGGCCATTTTTTACACCAATACAAAGTGAGTTCAGATAAGTACGTCAACTGAGTTTAGTAAAGATATATCGATTTTTGCTCAAGTTACCGTGTTAACGGCCGAGCGGAAGGACAGACGGTCGACTGTGTATAAAAACTGGGCGTGGCTTCAACCGATTTCGCCCTTTTTCACAGAAAACAGTTATTGTC
Organism: Eurosta solidaginis; assembly: GCF_040869045.1. Classification (NCBI taxonomy): domain Eukaryota; kingdom Metazoa; phylum Arthropoda; class Insecta; order Diptera; family Tephritidae; genus Eurosta; species Eurosta solidaginis. The sequence goes on along the minus strand of NW_027137019.1, from coordinate 292,721 downwards.
CCAGAATCTAAGCCTCTACCAAATTTCACAAGGATTGGTAAATTTTTGTTCGACTTATGGCATTAAAAGTATCCTAGACAAATTAAATGAAAAAGGGTGGAGCCACGCCCATTTTCAAATGTTCTTTTATTTTTGTATTTTGTTGCACCATATCATTACTGGAGTTGAATGTTAACATAATTTACTTATATACTGTAAAGATATTAACTTTTCTTTTAAAATTTGAATTAAAAAAAAAAAAATGTTAAAAAGTGGGCGTGGTCGTTCTCCGGTTTTGCAAATTTTTGTTAAACAGGCATATAGTAATAAGTGTAACGTTCCTGCCAAATTTCCCGATGATATCTTCAACCACTGCCAAATTAGAGCTTGCAAAACTTCTAAATTACCTTCTTTTAAAAGTGGGCGGTGCCACGCCCATTGTCCAACATTTTACTAGTTTTCTATTCTGCGTCAAAATTTCAACTCACCTACCAAGTTTCATCGCTTTATCCGTATTTGGTAAGGAATTATCGCACTTTTTCGATTTTTCGAAATTTTCGATATCGAAAAAGTGGGCGTGGTTATAGTCCGATATCGTTCATTTTAAATAGCGATCTGAGATGAGTACCCAGGAACCTACATACCAAATTTCATCAAGATACCTCAAAATTTACTCAAGTTATCGTGTTAACGGACAGACGGACGGACGGACATGGCTCAATCGAATTTTTTTTTCGATACTGATGATTTTGATATATGGAAGTCTATATCTATCTCGATTCCTTTATACCTGTACAACCAACCGTTATCCAGAATTCGTTTTACAGGTATGGTTCCTTCGGCAAAGTTTCTTATTTTGATCCCTAGAATACGATTTTCACAGAGCAATGAGCGATTTTAAAATCGACCCGCCCTACTGTACAACCAACCGTTATCCAATCAAAGTTACGATACTATGTGAGCTCTGCTCAACTGAGTATAAAAATTTAACTCATAGTGGCTTATACCTATATATAATGCCTATATAAAGTAAAGCTAAGCAATATATGGCTTCTAAAGAGAATAGTGAATTTAAATTTGATTACAATATTTAATGGTTAAAAGTATATCTGTGAACATTTTTTCTATGGTGTAATATGATAATTTTGTATCCAGACCTACCTCAACGAAAGAATCTTTGAGGTCGTTCACCTATATTAAATAAAAGTATGTACATACATTGACAAGTAAGATAAGCCAAAAGGAACTCGGAAACCGGTTTATGAAAGAAGAGATGAAAACGAATTGAATGCATAAAGATATTCAAAAGGGAGTACTCAAAGAGTGCTAAAGCAACGGTACTATTGGTCTATGCGGTTAGGGAAGCATATACCGGAGTAAGTGCCGGATCTAAGTATGACATGGAGCGTGAAGCGCGAAGAGAAAAAAAAATTTACCACGGCATCTATAATAATTCATGCATTTAGGTTTACATAGTTGTTTTTTGTTTTTTTTTGATCCAGAGGTGACTTAAATTGCCCACCCCTCTTTATTCACTATCAAATAAAATGTGAATCTACCTATATGCATAGATTATCGCAGGCTAATAAATATGCATATTAATACCAATACTTGATATATGTTAATAAATAAGAATCAAATCAGACAAACTCACGTTGTTGGCATTCCCACGTAGCGAAGAGGCCTCCTTGCTGTGTCGCTGCTGCTTCCGGTGAGTAGCGGATCCGCTTAATGTGCTTGGTTTATTTATAACGGCTTTAGAAAAAAAAAATGTGAATCTAAACCATGCTGTACTTCGACGTGGGACGGCAGGTTTATATGACTGTTCTATATTGTAACTATGCCGGTCATAGATATATAATGGTCTACCTAAATCGGGACATATAAAAATGTTGCTAAGGTATGCCTAAGAGGCATATTTTTTTTTTGGGGTTATCAGTAGTTATATGCCAACTAAGCAAACTAGAGCACAGAACGGGGGATGGAGTAAGCTCTCATCTCAGACGCAAAGAGAAACAAAAATCAAAGAAAAAAAATGTCAACCGTAATGTCTTACGCTTTTAAAAGCGTACTCTCTTAGATAGTATATCTAATTTGAGTAAATATGTATGAGCATACTCCTATGTTGAGTTAGGTTGGACGATCTTATTGATCATTATTACGATTTAAGCAAGAAGACTGTTAAATCCTATACACTAGTTTATATGTGTATATCTACCACTTTAACATGGTTCGACAATCAAACGTAAGTATATGTTAGGGTTGGTTGAACTGACCGCTCTATTAGGACCTCACATAGACTGATTGAGTCCGTAGTGTTACCAGAAGTTTTTTTTAATGACCAATCTGAAAAACCCTATCAAAAACCAGGACCCATGTTATAAAATAACTCCGTCCTCTTGGCAAATACTAGAAGCTTCCTAGGACTTAAGCCACTTGCTGCTTCTAGATCTGACAGCTGTATCACTCCTAATTGCTGGAGTCTTAGCCTGGTAAGGGCACGGCCACAGAACGTGCTCGATCGTTTTCTCCTCCAACCCGCACTTCCTACATCTGCTATCACTGACCAAGCCTAATTTAAAGGCATGTGACGCCAGAAGGCACTGTTCAGTCAGAATACCCGTCATAAGTCTACAGTCCTCTCTTTTTAATGATAGAATCAACTGTGTTAGTCTAAGGTTGTAAGACCTACACATAATCTTCGACACTTTACAGCCCCGCGCTTGAACCCACGCCTTTCCCGCTTGGTCGATCATGTGCACCTCTCGCCTTCGCTTAATCTCGCTCAATTTAATTGGGACGTCTACGGAGCAAGCTTCAAGGAATGCGCCCTTTTTAGCTCGTTCGTCCGTTTTTTCATTCCCATCTATTCCCTAATGCCCTGAGACCCAACATAGATGTATGCTTCTCCCTGTCCCGATCCTCTCCAGAGACTGCTTACACTCTAACACGCATTTGGATTCTGTGCTATGCGAGATTATTGCCTTAATTGCTGCTTGACTGTCAATATAAAAGTTAACACGGTTGCAGCTTAAGCTATTCTCTTCCAGGGTTTCTACTGCTTTGGTTACTGCTAATATTTACGCTTGGAAAACGCTACAGTAATCCGGCAGCATGTATGATCTGATTATTCCCGGATCAGCGCAGTATACCGCAGACCCTACCCCTTCCACTACTTTGTAACCATCGGTGTACACATGTATCGCCTCGCCCGCCATTTGCGTACCTTTGCGCCAACCGCCCATCTCTATTGTGGCCTTAAGATCTCCCTCGAAGCGCAGATAGGGAATCAGGTAGTCTGTTCGTCTTGTGACGAAGCACCGAGTCTGGTTGCGATCATTAATGCTTTGTTCTTTGCTACCAGGTCTACAGGTGGGATGTGCAGAATGTCATACAGTGCAGCCGTCGGGGTTTTTTTCAGGGCTCCTGTAATGCTAGACGTCGATAGTCTGCATACCCCCTCTAATTTTTTAAGGTATGTTTTTTTTTTTGTGTAGGTTTCTACCAAACAAGAACTCCATAGTATAGAATAGGGCTTACAATCGCTGTAAAAAACCAATGAGAAAAAGAGGGCGATAGGCCCCACGAAAACCCCAGCATTCTTTTACATGCATAGAGTGCCGTTGAGGCCTTCTTGACCCTCTCCTCCACGTTGAGCTTCCATAACAGATTACTGTCTAGGATGATTCCTAGATATTTTGTGCAAGGTTTCTCCTGTAAGGTCACCCCTACTAACTTAGGCCTGGTCAAATTTGGGGCCTTGTACCTCTTTGTAAACAAGACCATATCCGTCTTCTCCGCATCGACTTTCAACCCGACATTAGATGCCCAGGTATGAATATCCCGAAGCGCCCGAACCATCAAAGAACTAATTATTGGAAGGCACTTTCCACTTATGGCAATTGCAACGTCATCTGCGTAAGCCGTAAGTTTTACGGGTGTCTGAGCAGTTGGTTGATGGCCAGCGTCCACAGCAGGGGTGAGGATAGCACCCCTCCCTGCGGCGTGCCCCTGTCCACTGATTTTGTGACCTCGTACAATCCCCGTTGTGATGTAATCTGTCTGCAATTTAAAATGCAGCCGATCCATCTGATTAAGGCAAGATGTACTTTAATGTAATTAAGACCATCCATAATCGCCCATTTTGCAACACTATTGAAAGCCCCGGGAATGTTCAAGAAGACTCCTAGAGCATACTCCTTATATTCCAGGGATTTTTCTATGCTTATTACCACCCTATGCAATGCGGTGTCTACCGACTTGCCTTTTGTGTACGCATGATGTGTTGTGGAGGGCTGCTTTTCATCCACGTTGGACTTTATGTACACATCTATCATCCTCTCAAAGGTTTTGAGCAGAAATGATGCTAAGCTTATGGGTCTATAGTATTTGGGATACACGTGACCGATCTTCCCCGCCTTTGGTAGAAAAGCTACACGAGTAGTTCTCCAAGAGTGCGGTACATGATTCAGGCTTATGCACCCATCGAATATTATTTTAAGCCATTCCACGACCACCCTACTTCAGACTTGTAGCATGGCCGGGAATATACCATCTGGATCCGGCGATTTAAACTTAGAAAACGTATTCACTGCCCACTCGATCTTGGTATCGGTCACCAAGCCCGGCACTACTAGCTCCGTGCTGGCTCTTCTAAACCGTCTCCCGGTGGGAAATGTGTATCGAGAAGCACCTCAAGGGATTCCTCACTATTGCGTGACATTCCCCGTTCTCTTTCTTTATTAGTCCCTGGACTATGTTTCCCTTTGCTAGGACTTTTTTCAAACCGTGCTCTTTCGCTGGAGCACTCTATGTCCGTACAGAAACTTTTCCATGAGTTTCCCTTCGCCCTGGTAATTTCACGCTTGTAGGTCCTCCGTAGATCCCTGTACCCGTCCCGACACGCTTCGCTTTCAGCGGTCTTTGCGAGCTTAAACATTTTTTTTACCTGCCTTCTTAGAAGTCTCAGCTCATGGCTCCACCATAGCGGCTTTGCTTTTCCTCTGAATCTTCTTAGAGGGCAAGCTTTGTTATACGCAGTCAAAAGCGTCCTTGGCGGCCACCGTGGTGTGATGGTAGCGTGCTCCGTCTACCACACCGTATGCCCTGGGTTCGCACCCTGGGCAAAGCAACATCAAAATTTTAGAAATAAGATTTTTAAATTAGAAGACAATTTTTCTAAGCGGGGTCGCCCCTCGGCAGTGTTTGGCAAGCGCTCCGGGTGTATTTCTGCCATTAAAAGCTCTCAGTGAAAACTCATCTGCCTTGCAGATGCCGTTCGGAGTCGGCATAAAACATGTAGGTCCCGTCCGGCCAATTTGTAGGGAAAATCAAGAGGAGCACAACGCAAATTGGAAGAGAAGCTCGGCCTTAGATTTCTTCGGAGGTTATCGCGCCTTACATTTATTTTTTTTTTAAGCGTCCTTGTTAGGAATTCATTCGACTCCTCCAGTTCCTATACATTAGCAACGTCTTTGGGTTGTCCCAGTTTTGTTTCTCCATATTTCTGGAATTTAGTCCAGTACGTTGACCTAGGGTTTCTAAAGGTTCATCCCTTCTCTACCCTCTTTAGGGGGATGCTGAAGCTGATATACGCATGGTCGGAGAAGGATAGTCTATCAAGAACCATCCAATCATACCTTGATATATCACGCTCGGAGCTCAATGTAATATCCAGAACATTGCTGGATATTGGACCAATGTATGTAGGGACATTTCCCCTGTTGGATATCTGCAAATTGGTTAGCAGGATGTAACAAAACAGAGATTCGCCTCTCTCGTTCGTATCTGCTCCTCCCCACACATCGTGGTGCGCATTTGCATCTGCGCTTACGACCAACCGCCCTTTGCGCCCTTCCTCCTGTACTAGCCTTTTGCACTCCATCGGTGGAACCTCCGCAGCATGGGCCATATAGCAGGACGCCAGGATAAATGCCTGCTTATTCTTTTGCTCAACGGCCACCGCTACGAGATCCTCAGTGGTGTAATTAGGCAGCATAGCGGAGAAAACAAAAAATAAAAGTGAAATAAAAACAAGTAAGGAAGACTAAGTTCGGGTGTAACCGTTGAGAGCTATGGAGACAAAATAAGGAAAATCACCATGTAGGAAAATGAACCTAGGGTAACCCTGGAATAAGGTTGTATGACATGTGTATCAAATGGAAGGTATTAAAGAGTATTTTAAGAAAGAGTAGGCCATAGTTCTATGGATGGACGCCATTTAGGGATATCGCCATAAAGGTGGACCAGGGCTGACTCTAGAATTTGTTTGTACGATATGGGTATCAAATGAAAGGTGTTACTGAGCATTTTAGGAGGGAGTGGGCCTTAGGTCTATCAGTGGACGCCTTTTCGAGATAACGCCATTAAAGTGGACCAGGGGTGACTTTAGAATGTGTTTGTACGATATGGGTATCAAATGAAAGGTGGTAAAGAGTATTTTAAAAGGGAGTAATCCTTAGTTCTATAGGTGGACGCCTTTTCGAGAAATCGCCATAAAGGTGGACCAGGGGTGACTCTAGAATATGTTTGTACGATATGAGTATCAAATGAAAGCTGTTAATGAGTAGTTTGAAAAGGAGTGATCCCTAGTTCCATAGGTGGACGCCGTTTCGAGATATCGCCATAAAGGTGGACCAGGGGTGTCTCTAGAATGTGTTTGTACGATTAGGGAATCAAATAAAAGGTGTTACTGAGCATTTTAAGAGGGAGTGGGCATTAGGTCTATAGGTGGACGCCTTTTCGAGATATCGCCATTAGGGTGGGCCAGGGGTGTCTTTAGAATGTGTTTGTACGATATGGGAATCAAATGAAAGGTGTTACTGATCATTTTAAGAGGGAGTGGGCATTAGGTCTATAGGTGGACGCCTTTTCGAGATATCGCCATTATGGTGGGCCAGGGGTGACTCTAGAATGTTTGTACGATATGGGTATCAAACGAAAAGTGTTACTGAGCATTTTAAGAGGGAGTGGGCATTAGGTCTATAGGTGGAAGCCTTTTCAAAATGTCGCCATTAGGGTGGGCCAGGGGTGACTCTAGAATGTGTTTGTATGATATGGGTATCAAATGAAAGATGGTAATGAGTATTTTAAAAGGGAGTAATCCTTAGTTCTATAGATGAACGCCTTTTCGAGAAATCGCCATAAAGGTGGACCAGGGGTGACTCTAGAATATGTTTGTACGATATGGGTATCAAATGAAAGGTGGTAATGGGTATTTTAAAAGGGAGTAATCCTTAGTTCTATAGGTGAACGCCTTTTCGAGAAATCGCCATAAAGGTGGACCAGGGGTGACTCTAGAATATGTTTGTACGATATGGGTATCAAATGAAAGCTGTTAATGAGTATTTTGAAAAGAAGTGATCCCTAGTTCCATAGGTGGACGCCGTTTTGAGATATCGCCATAAAGGTGGACCAGGGGTGACTCTAGAATATGTTTGTACGATATGGGTATCAAATGAAAGCTGTTAATGAGTATTTTGAAAAGGAGTGATCCCTAGTTCCATAGGTGGACGCCGTTTCGAGATATCGCCATAAAGGTGGACCAGGGGTGACTCTAGAATGTGTTTGTATGATATGGGTATCAAATGAAATGTGGTAATGAGTATTTTAAAAGGGAGTAATCCTTAGTTCTATAGATGAACGCCTTTTCGAGAAATCGCCATAAAGGTGGACCAGGGGTGACTCTAGAATATGTTTGTACGATATGGGTATCAAATGAAAGGTGGTAATGAGTATTTTAAAAGGGAGTAATCCTTAGTTCTATAGGTGAACGCCTTTTCGAGAAATCGCCATAAAGGTGGACCAGGGGTGACTCTAGAATATGTTTGTACGATATGGGTATCAAATGAAAGCTGTTAATGAGTATTTTGAAAAGGAGTGATCCCTAGTTCCATAGGTGGACGCCGTTTCGAGATATCGCCATAAAGGTGGACCAGGGGTGTCTTTAGAATGTGTTTGTACGATATGGGAATCAAATGAAAGGTGTTATTGATCATTTTAAGAGGGAGTGGGCATTAGGTCTTTAGGTGGACGCCTTTTCGAGATATCGCCATTAGGGTGGGCCAGGGGTGACTCTAGAATGTTTTTACGATATGGGTATCAAACGAAAAGTGTTACTGAGCATTTTAAGAGGGAGTGGGCATTAGGTCTATAGGTGGACGCCTTTTCAAAATGTCGCCATTAGGGTGGGCCAGGGGTGACTCTAGAATGTGTTTGTATGATATGGGTATCAAATGAAAGATGGTAATGAGTATTTTAAAAGGGAGTAATCCTTAGTTCTATAGGTGGACGCCTTTTCGAGATATCGCTATAAAGGTGGACCAAGGGTGACTCTAGAATGTTTGTACTATATGGGTATCAAATGAAAGGTGTTACTGAGCATTTTAAGAGGGAGTGGGCATTAGGTCTATAGGTGGCCGCCTTTTCGAGATATCGCCATTAGGGTGGGCCAGGGGTAACTCTAGAATGTTTGTACGGTATGGGTATCAAACGAAAGGTGTTACTGGGCATTTTAAGAGAGAGTGGGCATTAGGTCTATAGGTGGACGCCTTTTCGAGATATCGCCATTAGGGTGGGCCAGGGGTGACTCTAGAATGTTTGTACGATATGGGTATCAAACGAAAGGTGTTACTGAGCATTTTAAGAGGGAGTGGGCATTAGGTCTATAGGTGGACGCCTTTTCGAGATATCGCCATTAGGGTGGGCCAGGGGTGACTCTAGAATGTTTGTACGGTATGGGTATCAAACGAAAGGTGTTACTGAGCATTTTAAGAGGGAGTGGGCATTAGGTCTATAGGTGGACGCCTTTTCGAGATATCGCCATTAGGGTGGGCCAGGGGTGACTCTAGAATGTTTGTACGGTATGGGTATCAAACGAAAGGTGTTACTGAGAATTTTAAGAGGGAGTGGGCATTAGGTCTATAGGTGGACGCCTTTTCGAGATATCGCCATAAAGGTGGACCAAGGGTGACTCTAGAATGTTTGTACTATATGGGTATCAAATGAAAGGTGTTACTGAGCATTTTACGAGGGAGTGGGCATTAGGTCTATAGTGGACGCCTTTTCGAGGTATCGCCATTAGGGTGGGCCAGGGGTGACTCTAGAATGTTTGTACGATATGGGTATCAAACGAAAGGTGTTACTGAGCATTTTAAGAGGGAGTGGGCATTAGGTCTATAGGTGGACGCCTTTTCGAGATATCGCCATTAGGGTGGGCCAGGGGTGACTCTAGAATGTGTTTGTACGATATGGATATCAAATTAAAGGTATTAATGAGGGTTTTAAAAGCGAGTGGCCCTTAGATGTATATGTGAAGGCGTTCTCGCGATATCGACCAAAATGTGGACCAGGTGATCCAGAAAATCATCTGTCGGGTACTGCTAATTTATTTATATATGCAATACCACTAACAGTATTCCTGCCAAGATTCCAAGGACTGTTGATTTCGCCTTGTAGAACTTTTTCATTTTCTTCTACTTAATATGGTAGGTGTCACACCCATTTTACAAAGTTTTTTCCAAAGTTATATTTTGCGTCAATAAACCAATCCAGTTACCATGTTTCATCCCTTTTTTCGTATTTGGTATAGAATTATGGCACTTTTTTCATTTTTCGTAATTTTCGATATCGATAAAGTGGGCGTGGTTATGGTCGGATTTCGGCCATTTTTTATACCAAGATAAAGTGAGTTCAGATAAGTAAGTGGGCTAAGTTTAGTAAAGATATATTGGTTTTTGCTCAAGTTATTGTGTTAACGGCCGAGCGGAAGGACAGACGGTGGACTGTGTATAAAAACTGGGCGTGGCTTCCACCGATTTCGCCAATTTTCACAGAGAACACTTACCGTCATAGGATCTATGCCACTACCAAATTTGAGAAGGATTGGTAAATGTTTGTTTGACTTATGGCATTAAAAGTATTCTAGACAAACTAAATGAAAATGGGCGGAGCCACGCCCATTTTGAAATTTTCTTTTATTTTTGTATTTTGTTGCATCATATCATTACTGAAGTTGAATTTTGACTTAATTTACTTATATACAGTAAAGATATTAAATTTTTTGTTAAAATTTGAATTTAAAAAATTTTTTTTTAAAAAGTGGGCGTGGACTTCATCCAATTTTGCTAATTTTTATTTAGCACATATATAGTAATAGTAGTAACGTTCCTGCCAAATTTCATCATGATATCTTCAACGACTGCCAAATTACAGCTTGCAAAACTTTTAAATTACCTTCTTGTAAAAGTGGGCGGTGCCACGCCCATTGTCCAAAATCTTACTAATTTTCTATTCTACGTCATAACGTCAACCCATGTACCAAGTTTCATCGCTTTAACCGCCTTTGGCAATGAATTATCGCATTTTTTCGGTTTTTCGAAATTTTCGATATCGAAATAGTGGGCGTGGTTATAGTCCGATATCGTTCATTTTAAATAGCGATATGAGATGAATGCCCAGGAACACACCAAATTTCATCAATCAAATTTTTTTTCGATACTGATGATTTTGATATATGGAAGTCTATATCTATCTCGATTCCTTTATACCTGTACAACCAACCGTTATCCAATCAAAGTTAATATACTCTGTGAGCTCTGCTCAACTGAGTATAAAGATACTTAAGATAGTTGGTATAACTGAAAATATTAGCAATGAACGGTTAATAGAGTGTTTAACGAAGCAAAACGATTCATGTGCAGGAAAAGAGTTTGTAGTTAGAAAGGTGTATGAAAATACGAATCGTAGGGAGGAAAGTTATATTGCAATAGTAGAAACTGATGCAATAACATTTGAGAATATATTGCAGCAAAAGAGACTATATATAGAGTGGGATACCTGTGTCGCTTACGAGCACGTAAGTGGTTTGAGATGCTTTAAGTGCGCGGGATATAAGCACAAAGCGAGCGATTGTACTAATAAAGTGGTTTGTAGCAAATGTGCTTGATCCCACGAGAGCAAGGAATGTACATCAAATACGATTAAATGTATTAACTGTTGTGAACTTGTGAAAAAGAAAGTGATTGAAGTAGATGTCAATCATCACGCTTTCAGTAAAGACTGCCCAGCGTACAAAAACACATAAAGTTAAAAAATAAAGTGCGCGTTTAGCAACGAGCATTAAATGAGCTGAACTGTATATATTTAAATATAAATAGTATTGTTTCTAATAAAGGTGAGCTAGAACGCCTTACCGGACTTCGGAAACCTCATCTGATTCTTTGTTCAGAAAGCTGTTGCACAGATGAAATAACAAACCTAGAGTTAGGGATATCAACATATAAACCTTTACGGTGTAATTCACATAGCAGACATACAGGCGGTGTTTTAGTATATGTACATGACAAATAGAGTATAACATAGTTTACAATAACAGTATTAACAAAAATATTTGTGTATAATAATGAAAATCAAAAACATCTTTCCCCAGTATCAAATAGGATTTATTTATCATTCGCCTAGTGCGAGTGATGCTGACTTTATTTCATATCTAAACGAAATTTTAAACAACAACTCTCTTACACATGACAAAGTCGTCTTCATTGGGGATTACAACATAAATCTTAACAGAAGCACAACATATAGCAAGCAGTTAGTTGACCTATTTAGGTCTTTTGCTATGGAACAAAAAAATAGATTTTTACACCCGAAAGACCGATAATACCGACACAATGATTGATCTGCTCTTTACGAACAGTGAATCCATTTCATGTGAAAAATTGGAAGAGACCATACAGTTCAATTTCAAGTTAGACAGAGAATTTCAAATGAGAGCTAAAAGAACCATAACATCTTGGGAATATTATGCATGTGATAGTCTTGTCAACCAATTACGACAGGTTAACTACTCTGGCTTTGAGAATCTCAGTGTCGAAAACAAGGTCTCATTCCTAAACAATACATTATCGAATGCAATGGCTACATTAACATACTCAAAAGAAATATCTGTGAAACTTATGAACAAATGGTACGACCCTGAACTAGCGAATCTGCACAAATATAAATTCAATCTATACAAAATAGCTCAAAGAACAGGTGAATGGAACGAATACAACCTTACAAAGCGTAGGTATAAACGTCTGATAAAGATTAAAAAGGTCAAGTATATGGAACAAAAAATCGCACATAATGTTGGGGATAGTAAGGCAATGTGGAAGCATTTGCAGAAAAGCATATGTATGCCCAAAGAAAATAATGGAATCAATAAAATATTGATAAACGACCAAGTATATACTCAGGAGAATAAAACAGCCCAGTCCCTCAATAACTATTTCATTGACAGCATAGTCGAAATCAGCTCGAATATTCCAGTTAATAACAATAACGTAGCATTTTCGGCTGTTGAAAGTAGCACCCTTACTTTCAAATTTCAGAAGGTATCTGCAAGCGATATACTAGAAATAGTAAGTAAATTCAAAAATAAAATAGGAGGGAAAAAACTTATAACTGAAGGAGTCATAAGGGACTCTATAAAATACTGGGATACTTTTATACTCAAATTGTAAATGAAAGTCTAGACAAAGGGGTAGTTCCTAACCTATGGAAAACCTCAATTGTGGTACCAATAGAGAAAGTCAAGAATACTATAAGAGCTGATGAGATGAGACCTATTAACACGTTAGCGTGTGAGGAAAAGATACTGGAAATAAAGTTATTATACCGCAGAAATCAGGCTTTCGGAAAAAACATTCTTGTGAAAGTGCTTTGAACCTTGTTTTAGCTAACTGGAAAGAAGATCTGAGCAGAATTAAACATATAGTAGCTATATTCCTAGACTTAAAACGTGCTTTTGAGACTATTGATCAAAATTTATTGCTAAAAAAACTTTATAGCATAGGTGTTACTGAAACGGAGCTAAAATGGTTCCAAGACTTTATCATGAAGAGAAGTCAAAGAACTGTAATTGGATCATCCCTGTCTGAAAAAAGAGAGGTGCCTGTTGGATTTCCGCAAGGGTCTGTCCTGGCACCTATATTGTTTAATATCTATATTAATGATATAACCAATTCTCTAAAGTACTGTGATATTAAACTTTTTGCTGACGATACATTGTTGATGCTTAGTGGAGATAATATCACTGAAATATATATAAAATTACAAGAAGACTTAAATAGAGTATATGATTGGTTATGCACGAATAGATTGAGACTCAATATAAGCAAAACAAAATGTATGGTTATTTCAAGAAGGAATTTTCAAAACAATGAATTACCACTTCTAAATATAAACAACGAAGCTATTGACAAAGTCAGTACTATCAAGTACTTAGGAATCAAAATCGATGATAAACTCAACTTTAGTGAGCACATCGATTACACGGTTTGGAAAATAGCCAAAAAGATATATTTCATGCAAAGAACCTGCAGGTACTTAAGTAGACGGTACAAGGTAATGGTTTACAGATCGATAGTCGAACCTCACTTCATATATTGTCCAACATTATTCTTCATTATGAGAGATAACCAAATTTACAAATTGCAAAAGCAACAAAACCGAGCTATGCGATTTATTCTTAGGAAACGCTATGACACACCTATCAGAGATATGCTCGCCACTCTTAATTGGCTAAGCATTAAACAGGTACTGTTTAATCATACGATGAATTTTATTAGAAATATAATAGAAGGCAACTTGCCTGATTATTTGAAAAGTAACATAAAATATGTAAGAAATGTTCATTCCATAAATACAAGAAGAAGAAATGATTTTACTCTACCTGCTTATAGAACAGAAGCAGACAAATGTAATTTGTACTATAAAGGATTCAAATTCTACAATGAATTACCAAATGATGTTAAATCTAGTAACATAAGGGAATTTAAACACAAATTGTACAATTACTGTAGAACACTGCCATTCTAGTGCAAGATGGGCAAACTTTCGAATCATCAATAGCATTGCATACATCCCGATTACTCTACGCTGGCACTGGGAAGCTTTCCCACGTATGAAAAAGTAGCCGAAGCTCATACTGTAACGCATCACTCATCCTAGTAAGTGCATCGCCGTTCAGATGTTGCCTTCGCACTTTGAATACGTTAACAGCGTCAGATACAACTGGCAAAATCCTTGCATTGGTGTCATTCGTCTTCTACCCATCTCTCACTCCATTTGTGCAGTCAATAGATGCAGATAAATGAATTTAATTAGATTATATATTAATTACTATATATAGGTTTAAGCTAGGCTTAGTATAAGCTGTAAGAAATAAATAAATTAAATTAAATTAAATTCAAACACGATATTTTAAAAATGAAAACAAAAAAACTTACTTATATTAAGTCCACTTTAAGCCAAAATATGAAAGAGAATGATCTGAAGGCTTTTTTCGGGAGTGAACAACAACTCGTACCCACACGTACCAGCATTTGCAAAAACACGCAACAAGCAAAGCTCGAAAAATTGAGAAGCACACGAAACAACAAAGCACTCGAAAACAACAACAACAAACATTGGTTGGTGTACAATTGTGGTGTGTCGCAAACTCGGCAACGGAGTGGAGGCACCACAATTGCGTTTCGGTTAAATTTAAAAAGAAAAGAAAAAAGAGGCGAGATATATTTCTCGTTATAATAATTTCTTTATTACAGTGAAAAGTTAAAGTCGAACGATAAATTACCTTTTTATAATAAAATGTGGCGGGGCTCCTCGGACGGTGTTAGCTCTGGTTCGCACAACGATCGCTGGAAAAGTAGACGGTTGCCTTGTCGAGGACAACCGTTGAACCGCGGAAAAAGTCTCCGGTTTTAAGGGGAAGCTTCCCCACATAGTTATACCGGCATGCATGTATATGTGTACGGACAACATAATCCTACCTATGTACACATATACATGCAGGTGGGCGAACTCGGGGTCGATAAAGTGGTGCTATTAGGGTGGCGCAAGTTAAGAGGAATTTAGGCTTCGGGCCTAAACATGCCGGCCCCCTTGCGGTACGCAACAGTCCAGATTCCGCCCGAGCGTCCCCGACCACGATTTGTCTTAAAACTAGATTCTAAAATTAAACGCTGCGCGCCGGATGGCGCGACGGCATCCTACTTGCCTTCGCCGGTACCTGTAGCTAGGACGAGAAAGGAATTGTAAAGTAAAGAACACGCATCACATATTTCTTGCCAGTTGCTACAGAAAACCATTTATTATGGGGGAAAAAAACGATATTATTCACATATATAAACCTTAAAACTACGTAATCCTTCAAAGACGTATTAGATCGGGTCCCCGAGAGCACCCATCCAAAGATGGTGCTTTGGGCTAGGAGCGAGCCAAACTACGGCGGTAACGTGCCCGGTGTAATTACTTCAGCGTAAACGTCGCCGCCCAGAACGAGGCGGATTGGTGTTGACGCGTAAAATTGGGGATCCGCCAGACGAATGTGTTCGTAAGGAGCTGCGATGCTGGGGTCGGCGCTATAAGTTGGGCTGACGCGCCTAAACTCATGGACGCAGACTGCGTGAGTCGTAACCGTCTTGCTCTGTCCATATTTGCCTCTAAATCTAATAAAACAGCCGGTTTCGCCGGCGACGTTGGTTGTCGGCAGTGCTAACTCTCGCGCCAGCCTGCGGTCGATCGTTGTGCGGGTGGAACATGCATCAATGAGTGCACGGATGAGATGTAGACGCCCCCCGGCTTCCACCTTCACGACCGCAGTCGGCGCCAAAGTAGCCATTGTGCGAAGGGTTGGGCTGGGTTTTTCTTCGGTTTCATTTTTTTTCTTTTTTAGGTTACCGGCATTGCAAAAGGGGTGCTTCAACTGCGGCGTCGGCCGCGCCGTCAGTTGTCACACTTTTGCGATGCCCATTGATATATGCACTAATGGCTTTTTCTCTTTTTCTTTGCAGATTTTGTCATGGAAATTTTTGGGCACAGTAGATCCTGATCGTGAAATGGGTTCAAGCCACGAATACCCAGAAATGTGTTCGTGCTGGTGGTAAACACAATGATTTGGGATATGTCCGTAAAGATGTTTACCATCACAAATTTTTTTTTGAAATGCTTGGCAATTGGTCATTTGGGGGTTACAAAAAGAAATATGCGTCAAGCATTGGAAACATTTGAAAGCCAAAATGAGCTGAAACATCGTATGGAAATTTTAGTTAAACTCAATACCCTTGTTAAGCAATGGGTCAAGGATGTCTCAATGGCAAAAAATGTGCCAGAGACAGCCGCTGAGAAGCTTGGTGGCAAAATTCATACCTTCGGTTCATATCGGTTAGGTGTGCATCACAAAGGTGCCGATATTGATGCGCTTTGTGTGGCGCCACGTAACATTGAAAGTACATATATTTATTCATCTGCAATAGCAAGTGCATTAGCTAAATTTTAAGCTAATTTTATTCTAAAATTAAATAGAAATATGAAACAAATTAATATCATTGCAAAAGAGAACATGGGCGCTCGATGATGACTATTGTGACTATAAGTGTACAAAATTTGTTTTCCCTCTTAATCATTTTAAAAATTTAGAAACTTCATCTAGTTGATTAAAGTATCATATTTTTTTTTTTTTTCAAATCAGTCAAACCTTTTGAATACCGAATACGATTTCTTTTGCTCTCAGGCACTTTCAACCTGTTTTACATGTCAAATTGACCACGTTGGTCAGTAATCTCTAATCGATGTACAAAACTACATGGTAGCCTGAAATAACAAAAATTTAAAATACGTGAAAGATGTTGAAAAAAGTGTAAAAGACGACATGGATCCAACCAAATAGTGACAACTGAAAACCGTATACCGAAAGTCTGAAGCGTACTTACAAAAAATATTTAGCTTAAGTAATAAAATAAAAAGGTACCGCACATCAAAAAACGAAAATATACCACGAGTATTCCGGGATTAATGCTGGTCTTATGGATTATAGCCTATGCTCTACTACCCAATTGTCATGCCAAATCATTTTTTAAATTATGGCCAACATGTCACCCCGCGTGAACCATCCACTACGCAATCTCCAGCTACAACAAGTGCGCCGGAAATGCGCGATATAATAATTGGACCCTGTCGTTGGGTTATTGGACGGAAATGCCCGTACCAAGAAATACGCTTTTTTTTTGTATACGCGACGTTATCCAATGGATCGACAATGCTTGCTAATAGATGAAACAGTTGCACAAATCGAACTTAACAAACTCTAACTTTAATCCACGTTATCCAACAAAAATTATTATACATGGCTATAATGCGGATATGTTTATGAATCCATTGCAACGATTGCGTCAAGAATATTTGATGCGTGATAAATACAACATCGTTTAGGTGGATTGGGCTATTTTGGCACCAGGTCCATGCTATTTGAGCGCGGTACATAATACAAAACACGTGGGAGCCTGTGTGGCACAATTGGTGGAGCGTATTCTGGAAATGGGCAGTTCCGATATGCATGCATGTTATAGGTTTCTCTTTGGGTGCGCAGTTGGCTAATTATATTGCAAGAAATTCGGGGTCCTTTCAGCTGCCTAGAATAACGGGTCTTGATCCTGCCATGCCACTCTTCATCACCGCCGGAGTGAATGATAAATTGGACCCTAGCGACGCTACTTTTGTCGATGTCATGCACATGAATGCGTTTATTCAGGGCAAAGTAGAACGCTGTGGCCATGCAGACTTTTATATGAATCCATTTGCCTGCAGCCATCAACGTTCCGTGGAGTATCTTCAAAAATCAATACGTTCACGCAAAGGCTTCTGGGGTTGGGCTTGCAGTTCATATATCTCATATTTGCTTGGCATGTGTCCACCCACCAGTTACTTACTCGAAGCTGGCGAAAATATAAAACCCAATACAAAGGGTATGTTTTTAGTTGAGACCAATGATACAGCAACTTATGCTTTGGAAAAGTGGACCGATTTGCCCATACTTGGCAAACCGGCATCCAAGAATGCACCAGTTACAATCACTGCGCCACCAACGGTAACAAGATCCTTTGCTACGTCAAATTAATAAATGGAATAAATTGGACATGAATTTTAACAACATAGAACGGCCATCAATGGAGTTCTCACAATCTTCTACAGACGAAGATTGGACATACTTTAGTGTAGCTGTTACGGGAGATATAACAAATAGCAATGATTATGTGCGAAATTCTGTGGAAGATGATCAAAGTGCAGAGAAAGCCGAAAAAGGCCATGACACACCTGTGGAATGGCATGATCATCGTCGTAATTTGACAAATGCTCCCATTGATGATGATATCTTTAATGTGCCTCATATTGTACGAGAAGAGCCGGAGAAGAAAAACTCAATTAGGCAACCGCGATTAAATGAAATAAACTAGTGAAAGCAAGCTTTTGTATGAGTTTTAAAGGAAATAGAAAGAACGTATTGGGTTAAAAAATCGTTGAAAATTCGGGAACGGTAAATTATGGTTAAAACCTACATTGTGTTGGCTTAGGCTGGACAGACGGATTTTGACAAAGCTATTGACCAAAGAGCCACTGGCCACACTCGTTAAGGCTTAAAATGTAACTTGGGGTTGGAACTGATATTTTCGTCTGCAATCCCAATTACTGT
This sequence comes from Eurosta solidaginis, assembly GCF_040869045.1. Lineage (NCBI taxonomy): Eukaryota > Metazoa > Arthropoda > Insecta > Diptera > Tephritidae > Eurosta > Eurosta solidaginis. Next base: position 274,231 of record NW_027137019.1, on the reverse strand, counting down.
AAGGTAGGGTTTCCGCGTTTGGCGGGGAGAGTGGAGCATTTGTTTTCGATTTCAGACGACCTGACGTTGTCGGGACGGAAGACGTAGGATTTCACAGCCAATTTTGAGAATATCTTGTTTTTACTGTATTTTTACTTTATTTACAACCCCAATGGGTGGAAAATTTCTACTATAAACCATTGATATTATTTCCTTTACAGTTAAATGCGCAATGCCGACAAAGAAAATGTAGCTATTATTCCTTGAATCAAATTTTCGGAAAATCACTCCGCGAAGGTCTTCGGGAGTGTTATCGATGTTGATGGTCCCTCCGGTAACAAGCACCATCAAGGTACTAGCCCGACCATCTTGGGACCCTCAAGGTCATAACACCCTCCCACCCCCCAGATGCATGAGGGACTTGGGGTCGCCAGCACTGTCGCAGTATCTGGATACGGACTTTTTGAAGCGTGAACGCCAGTCCATGGAACAACACACCAATTTTAATAACGCAGTTTTAGCTAATCGTAAACGTTTGTCGACCGAATTATCTGCAACACAGCAACAGAAAGATGGTACGACTAAAAAAGGTCGTGTCAGTGAATCGCAAACAGAGGACATTTCACGCATGTGGAATGATTCACGTACACGTATGTCAAGGTCAAGCACAATAGCTCACGGTTAGTATAATTTGTAGTCTAAAATATATATCGTCGGTGAAAGTTCAACCAACTGTTCTTGTTGTATTCTTTGTATTTTTTAAGTGATTATATCAAATCGCCTCCAAACTTTTTATATGTGGCTTGAGCTTTCATAGACGATACAACGTATTTACATCAATGAATATGTGCGATGGAAAACCTCATATTTCCTTTTCAATAAAATTAGGGGTCATTTGCTTCCTAATAAAATACGTGACGCTTATGTGCATCCACAATTCATTGCGGACGTTATGAAACCAGTGAAAACTGATGAAATCCTGGATCAGGAAGTACCAAATTTATCTGGTGGTGGAACGAGTTACACATCCAGTCACAACACGCAACGCTCAATCAGTGAACAAAAGAGGGTGAGTTTAGAACTTGACTTACTACTAATGTAGATGCCCACATAGCACGATATGTATACGCATCTAGGTTTGGATTTTAACTTGTTTTATAATTTGTTGCCAGTTTTTCTCACAAAAGTTTTTGTTTTCGCTAATTTTTCGATTTTTTTCCATTGGAAAATTCAAAATTTATGAGTAGAAAAGATTTTGAATGATGGGATGAATTTTTTAAAAAAATTCAGTTGGCCGAGTGCCTTTGACCGAGTGCAGATACATTATGTGGCAGATCCTGGATCTGCGTTAGGGTTCTGGTGTCCTCGCTCTGGGGAGTGAGTGAATTTGGGTTTGATTTTTTTTTGTTGAAAATTTAAAAATTTTAATGGGCCGGAGCGTGCCTCCGTTTTCTGTGGCAGATCGGTTCGCCCTTCTGCGGTAGGTTTTTCTGTTGTCCTCGTTATGGGATAACGAGTGAATTGGGGTTGGTTTGAAAATTGTAAATAAAATAGGGCGAAGGCCTTTATGTTCTTTGGCAGATAGCGGGTCTGCGTTAGGGCTTCTGGTGACCTCGCTCGGGGTGAGCGAGTGAATTGTGGGATGTTTTTGAGAATTTAAAATATAATGGCCCGAATGCCTTAGGTTCTGTAGCAGATATCGGGTCTGCGTTAGGTTACTGGTTGGCCTCGCTCCGGGTGAACGAGGGCTGGGGTTGGTTTTTGGAAAATGTGAAGACGAGGTTGGTTTTTTTTTTATGATTTTTTTGAAAGGAGGTATGTGGAAGAACGGAGGGATTGTTAAGAGAAGCTCGTGGTCCTCTCACAGTCTGTCTCCGTGGGAAGCAGGATCAGTTTGACCAAAGGTCGTCTGACTTGACCCTTCTCGGTTCTGAGGTTGACAACACGTACGCCGGGCTGAGAGGCCGTGAATTTAGGCATGCCTCGATCCGGCACAAAAAGGTTTGGAACTCATCCATGGTATATTTATGGAGAGAAGCGACTTTTTTGAAGTGGCTTTTGACGCTCTTCACTCCCCCTTCCCACAGGCCGCCCATATGTGGAGCGCCGGCGGGAATAAAATGCCAAGTTAATGCTTGATGGCTATACCTGGAGACTGTTTTGTCTCGGCTTTCTGCCAGGAAGGCTTTGAATTCCGATCGTAGAGATCTGAAAGCTCCGACAAAGTTCGTACCATTGTCGGAGTAGATGTTTTTCGGACATCCTCTTCTCGCGATAAAACGCGAAAAGGCTGCGAGGAAACATGGGGTGCTCAGGTCACTAGTGGCTTCTAGGTGGATGGCCTTAGTGGTGAAACAAACAAATAGGCATACGTAGCCTTTGGACAGTCGACATCCCCTACCGCGGTAGCTTTTGATGTCGAAAGGCCCCGCGAAATCTAACCCGGTATTGGTGAACGCGCGAGTAAAAGTAGTACGTTCGCAGGGAAGGGTACCCATAAGTTGGGACTGCGCCTGCTTCCTGTGAATAATGCAGGTTTTGCAATTGTGGATGATGGCTCTGATCATTGTCTTGACATTCGGAATCCAATATTGGGTGCGAATAAGGCGGAGCATGACCTGGTTCTCGCCATGAAGGGAATCATGATGAATCATCATGACTGCAAGCGAGACAGCCTGCAATTGTAAGGCAAGATGATCGGATGCCGCTCGTTGAATGACATGTCTTTTGAAGTCCCTAGACGCCCTCCTGTTCTGATAATGTCATCTTTGTCGATGTGTGGGTTGAGTGACAGGATTTCACTCTTCCGATCAATAGGTTCCCTATTCTTTAATTTTAAATATTCGGTATCGTAAAATTGTTTCTGGCAGACTCGTATTAATGCTTGAGTCGTTGCCTTAATCTCATCGGCTGAGATTATGCACGACTTTTCTTGGAACACTGCTTTGGTTTTAGGATGCGTTCTTTTATAGAATCTCCTAACATAAGATAAGACTTTCAAAGCTCGTGGCAAATCTGAAAATCGTTCAAGAATATCTGTATGATCTACCCTTGTCGTGGCATACGATTGTGCCTTCCTTTCCTCAACGGACGTGTTGTAATCGGCTTCTTGTGCTGGCCAGTAAGAATTGTCTTCTTGTAGCCAAGAAAGACCCTGCCACCACAACGAATTGTTGACCAAATCTGACGCTAGTAGTCCTCTGCTCCCTAAATCCGCTGGGTTAGATTCCGAGTCAACGTGAAGTCAGTCCTTGTTACCGACCATATCGAGGATCCATGCGAGTACGATGGTTGAATCCGTCCAGAGGTGAACTTTTACTGGTCCCAAATGAATATTTCGGAATATTGATTCCACCATTTCTGCGAGCAGCACGGCGCCGCAGAGTTCTAAACGTGGTAGCGAGATTGTTTTCACTGGAGCTACTCTGGTTTTTGCTAAGAGTAAGTGTATGAACACCTGATCGTCTCTTTTTACGCGCATATATACCGCTGCAGCATATGCTTTCTCGGAAGCGTCACAGAAGAGTTGGATTTCTTTTTCGCCTTCCGGGGAAAAATTTACCCACCGCGGTATCCGTATGTTATCTATTTCGCCATAGTGTTGGGTGAAGGTTTTCCACCGTTCTGATGTATTTGGTGAGACAGGCTCGTCCCATCCGGTGCCTTCTAACCAAATATTCTGCATTAATATTTTTGCCACTATAACCATTGGGGCGAGCCATCCCAATGGGTCGAAAAGCTTGGCGATGGCTGACAATATTTCTCGATTAGTTAAATTTTCCGAATCCTCCAATGGTCCTGCTTTAAAATAAAAGATATCGGAGTGCGCATTCCATCTTATGCCCAATGCCTTCACGGCGCTGGTGTCTTCGAACGCCAGAAAGTCTTCGCTTAGTCGATCAGTTTTCGGGATGTCTTTTAGAACTGCCTCTGAGTTTGATGTCCATTTCCGAAGTTGAAAACCAGCTGACTGTAGTACCTGTCGTATTTCATCCCTTGCCTTAATGGTCGATGCAATGGTGTGTCGTCCTGCTAATACGTCGTCTACATACATGCATTCTCGCAGGATGCTCGATGCTGTTGGATGGGAATTTTCAACATCGTCAGCTAGCTGTAGAAGCGTTCTGATGACCAGGTATGGAGCGCAGTTAACTCCGAACGTTACAGTCTTTAACTCGTAGAGGCCTATTGGTTCACTAATGTCTTTTCGGAAAACAATCCTCTGAAATTTGGTATGGTTGGCATCCATCCAAATTTGCCTATACATTTTTTCTATATCGCTATTGAAGACATATCGATAGAGTCTCCAACGCAGAATAAGAATTGGGAGATCTGCTTGTAGTATTGGACCAGGTAGGAGAATGTCGTTTAGACTGGTGCCATTAGCCGTCGGGCTTGAGGCATTGAAAACGACTCGGACTTTCGTCGTTATACTTTCTGCTTTGACAACGGCGTGGTGTGGCAGAAAGTAATTATTTGTTTCATCTGCTGCGACGACACTGCTGATTTTTTCCATATGTCCAAGAGTCTCGTATTCTGAGAGTACCCTAATATATTCTTTCCCTAAGTCCGGATTTTTTATTAACCGGGACTCGTTTCGATAATATTGTGAGAATGCGCGCTTAAGGGATCCTCCTAAACTCAGCTCTTCTGAGTAGCCTTGCTTGAATGGGAGGGATACTATATACCTCCCATCTTCGTTTCTCCTTGTTGTTTCTTTATACAGCTGTGCGCAATATGCGTCATCTGCGGTAATGCTTTTGCCTTTTGGCAAATTTTCTAACTCCCAGAAAGCTTTTAGTTGGTTGTCCAGCGCGACTTCGTTGTAAAACGACACTATGTTCTTTGTTGGATTCGGTGCTTCAATACGACCGGTTAGTATCCAACCGAACACTGTCTCTTGGGCCAGAAGTGTATTTAGTACATTCTTTTTTAGACCGCTTAGTATAATTTGGGGATATATATCTCCACCAAGTATGAGGTCTACATCTTCATTGACGTAGAACCTCTTGTCTGCCAAAACTAAGTCTGGGAATGCCTGCATAGTCATTGTTTCGATATGGCAGGATGGCAGATTCCCAGTTAGTTTGGCTAAAATTAGAACAGGAGTAGTCAATCTAAAGCATGGGTCCACTGGTGAACGTAGCTCGATGGTGGATGCCTCTTTAACTTGAGCAGATACTGCGTTGGTGATGCCTGAAACTTGGGCATGCATTTTCCTTGCCGGCAAATTGATTCTGCGTTTTAGTCTTTCTGTCATGAAAGAGCATTCAGACCCTGAATCAATTAGTGCCCGCGCGGAGAAGTCGGTACCATTATGATGAATGTGTACACGAGCAGTTCCTAATAAAACGCCTGTGCTGGAATTAGCATGACAGGATTTTACATTCTGGTTCGCAGAAGAATTGGTTGCCCCGATTCCTGTCTTCTTTGTGCTTGTGCTGAAGCTGACGGGATATTATCCGCGTCTTTAAATGGATTGCGCTTCGTAGTTTGCTGAACTGTATCCGCATGCAGGAGCGTGTGGTGACGAGAGTGGCATTTGGCACAGTTGTTCGAACTGGTGCACCTCGTCACTGTGTGTCCTGGGGATAAGCAGTTCAGGCATCCCCCCGTGGATTTGATGAAGTTGATTCTTTCCACCGGGGTCAGATCACAGAATCGGGGACAATTCCGTAACCTGTGTTCAGCTTTGCACATTTTACAAAAAACCCTTGAAGTTGATTTTGAGGTAGGTTTTGATACCTTCGTTTGGAAGGCACCAAGTCTTTTTATGGGGGTTTCGGTGGTATGCCGAGTATTTGATGGCTTTTGTCCCTTTTGGGCGTTAGTGCCAGTGAAGCTAGACACTGTTTCCAGTGTCTGAAACCTATTTGACAGAAATTTGTCCATATCTTCCCATTTAGATATGTCCATTTTATGGTCTATGCTTTGTTCCCATAGAGCCAGGGTACTTTCCGGTAACTTTGTCGAACACAAATATGTTAGTATTGCATCCCAATTGGATGTGTCGATTTTGTGACACTTGAGGGACGATAGACAATTGTTTATATCGCTATGTAATTTCTTTAACGCGCTTCCACACTCACTCTCTACTTTATTTAAATTAAAAAGAATTTGCAATTGCGTGTTGACAAATATACGCTTGTTTTCATACCTTTCGCACAGGTTCTTCCAGGCCATATCGAACCCATCATTTGTTAGTGGGCATTTTTTTACAATATCTTTGGCCTCGCCCTGTGTCTTGTTGTTCAGATGGAACAGTTTTTCCACCCCCTGTAGGTCGGGATTATTTATGTATATGGCCGTAAACAGGTCACGAAAGGTTGGCCATGATAAATAGTCACCTTTGAAAATCTCCGTGTCGCAAGGAGGGAGGCGGATCTTATGCCCGCGAGATGCGGCTGGGGGTGCTTGCTCAGAGATAGCACTATTTTCTACCTTTTTAAATTTCTCTGCCTCAGCAGATACTGTGGATACGCATCGCATATATATTGAGTAGGTAGACATATGTTTTTTCCGGATGGCCAACACATCTTTGCGTCGACATCGTCTGATCCCATCAGTGAGTCAAACACAGACTTAACCTGCTTCCATAAGGAGCCCAACTCTTCTTGCTGTATCGCAAGAGTGTGCTTATTATGGTTTTACTCTGGAATAAGGCTGTACTGTTTCTCAAACTCTGTGATTACCTCAGCTGATCGGACATAATTTCCATTTTCTCAACAAATTATTCCTACCCCACTAAAAATCAAACTAATCCTTTGAACAAAAATGGAGACAATGTTTTAAAAGATCGCTTTTATTTATTTAGGTAGGTCAGACTTGGCAGATTCGTCTGATTTTTTGGGACAAACAAAATTTTCAAAGATCTACTCGCCACCCAAACGTATATGTATTTATTTGTATGTATGTATATATTTATATTTCTGGCTATTAAATTATAGGGGTCAGACTTGGCCGATTCGTCTGGTTTTCCCACGGAAAGAGTAAAACACAACAGTGTGGCTTACTCGCCACCCGCACGTAAATTTATATATATGTATGTATTGGTGTGTGTGTTAATTTATTTGTAAGGGGTTGTGGCTCAGATAAGGAGCAAAGTGCAGAGTGCGCGATATAATAAACCATCTCGGACTAATGAAAATTACCAGTGCCAAAATTTGTGAAACTAAATTATTGTGTTTGTGAGCGGATATACGTGCGGAGTCACTGTAGTTGCTTTCAAGAAACTATTTGGTGCTTTTTAAAAAGTGGGGTTATGGTACACTTGTGTGTCAAATTGCCGTGGTCGTGGGATACTCCGGATCGACACACGGTAGGGGGAAAGCAATGGTACAAAACAAAAATTGAGGCACTATATCGCACAGACTGGTCACTGATAATTTTCACTTTCCACTGTTTTATGGGTCGGAGCACTCGCGGCACTTTTTTAAATAAAAATTAACCTCAAAATGAAAGAACACCAAAAAAAAAAGAGGCAAGAAATATATAAACTTACTTAGCAGCTGCGTGAAGTTTGAAGTTGGTTTGCATGTTGTTTGATGCGGCTTGGAAATTACCAGGTTGTGTACCAAGAAAACTGTATAAATACCACCAAAAGTATATCACCAAACCTGTAAAAATGCCGGTATCACGAAGAAGTGTGTGGGTTGTGTATATCACCAAACGGTTGAAAAATACCACCACTATTTATATACCAAAATGTTGAGTGTATGTGGGAAGATTTGTTCGGAAACTGTTGATATCACCAAGAAGTGAATGTGATCACCAACGGATGCAGGATTTTAACGTGGACTGTACTATATATCGGCGCTGGTTCCTTTTTCGGGGAGAATGGACCATGTACAATTGTGGTGTGTCGCAAACTCGGCAACGGAGTGGAGGCACCACAATTGCGTTTGGGTTAAATTTAAAAAGAAAAGAAAAAAGAGGCGAGATATATTCGTTATAATAATTTCTTTATTACAGTGAAATGTTAAAGTCGAACGATAAATTACCTTTTTATAATAAAATGTGGCGGGGCTCCTCGGACGGTGTTAGCTCTGGTTCGCACAACGATCGCTGGAAAAGTAGACGGTTGCCTTGTCGAGGACAACCGTTGAACCGCGGAAAAAGTCTCCGGTTTTAAGGGGAAGCTTCCCCACATAGTTATACCGGCATGCATGTATATGTGTACGGACAACATAACCCTACTTATGTACACATATACATGCAGGTGGGCGAACTCGGGGTCGATAAAGTGGTGCTATTAGGGTGGCGCAAGTTAAGAAGAATTTAGGCTTCGGGCCAAAACAGTTGGTAAACAAAACAAAGACAGATTTTCCACCTGATGTTGAGGCGCTTCTTGCAAAAGGTTCAAAGTTTGCTCTACCGGTTGCAAAAAAAACTTTTCCTCTATTCAAATGTATAGTGGATGGAGAAAAACTAATACAGAGCGTGAAAAATAAAGGGGATGAAGAGTCTGCGAGAACAAAACTTTCGTTGCTGATAAAAGAAGCAGTAGCAAAACATAAAACGAACACAGCTGATATTGCCATTAACGATACAGTGGGGCGAACCTGAAAATTTCTAAACAAAACAAAAATATAGTTATTTTAAATGCAGATAAGGGTAACGTGACTGTTGCAATGGAAAAAAGTGACTACATGGCAAAGATGAATAATATATTCTCCGATCTGTCAACATATAGAATATTACGACAAGACCCAACGTTGCGTTTACAAACAAAAAACAATCAATTAGTAGATAAATTAGAGAAACTAGGTATCATTACAAAAATATAAAGATCACAAATGACAACTTATACCGCTCTACCACCACGAATATATGGTGCGTCAAAAGTACACAAATATTATATATCTTTAAGACCAATTTGTTCAATGATTAATTCTCCGTCCTATAATTTGTGTAAATGATTGACCAACGTTTTAAAAATCTGACTTTCGAATCAAAATTTAATGTAAAAAGTGCAATAGAGTTGAAAAATAAGATAAACAACTCCTGTATATGTGATGATGAACGTCTTGTGTCGTTTGATGTAGTGTCATTGTTTCAAAGTGTACCAACGGATTTATCTATAGGGACTATAATGACAAAGTGGGATGACATAAAACAATACACCGATATACCAAAAAAGCTCTTTATGGAAATATTGACCTTTTGTATTACAGAAAATAGATATTTTAAGTATGAAGAAATAATTTATACGCAGTTAAGAGGGCTTTTAATGGGATCTCCAGCATCACCGATAGTAGAAGACATCATCATGGAAGAAATATTGAAGAAAGTGAGAAACACGAGACTACTTAGTAATTGCGTAGATGATGTGTTTGCAATAGTAAGGGAGGACGAACTAGAAAAAACAATGAAAACCCTAAACACATATCATAAAGATATACAGTTTACCATGGAGCTAGAGACTGAAAACAGATAACCCTTCTTTGATTGTCTCATATGTAAGAGAGGTAACCAAATAAAAGTAGATTGGTACCAAAAGCCCACATCATCACGACAGATAATGAGTTATAAATCCAAACATCCGAGAAGCATGACTATAAATACAGCCAAAAGCTTTATTGGGAAGGTGTTGGACACGAGTGATGCAGTGTTCCACCCTGAAAACAAAAGAAAAATAGCAAATATACTAAAAATGAATGAATTCCCTCATGGAATTATACGGAGGATGATAAAAGCTTACAGTGAAATAAAAATACCCAAAAACGGAGAAATAACAACTATAAAGTACAAATCGATGTTATATATACCAGGCTTCTCCGACGGATTAAAAGGTTCCGACATATATGACAAGGAAAACATCAAAATTGCACATAAACCAGCCTATACGACGAATATTTTCTAAAACAACATGAAAAGTAAAGTAGCATTATTATACAAAAAAAAACATTGTATACAAAATTACATGCCCTAGAAATGAAAACGATAAATGTAACAAAGAGTATGTAGGTACAACTAAGAATAAATTGGAAACGAGGTTATCAGGCCACCGATCTGATATAAAATGCAGAGCAGCTAGTAACACGCAAAAAACTGCACTTGCGGCCGACTGTGCAGAGAGAGCCATCAACCAGATTTCGAAGCAGTGAGCATACTTCTAACAGAGCAAAATTACAAAAAACGCTTCACTTTAGAAGTGCTCCACATAACAAAAACACTTAACTATAAAATGGACACCGACGGCTGCTCACATATCACAAGACACCTGCTAGAATCATGGAAAATTAGTTCAAAGCCACATGGCGAACCGAACGGACGCAGATTAGCAAAATAAAAATATAAATGTATGTACGTATATAAATATGACTGTGATTATATAGATAGAATGGTTTATTTAGTTATTGTTGTTAGTTATTACAAACTAAGCTGAATTGTTTATTATTGTTGTAGCCCCCTGATGAAGATCTCCGAAGGTGATCGAAATATATTGGGAAAATAAAAAATCAAATCGTTTTATTACTTTTTACCTAGAGCCGGCAAAATAAAAACTTTACATTTAAACGTATAAATGTCGATAAAATCAAATATTAATTAAATTTAGTTAGTTTCAAAAAAGTTAACTCATTATTAGTGATTTCATGTTTTTGTGAAAGCAACTAAAATAAAAAAGAAAGAATCTGTGAAATAAAGACCTATGTATGTATTTACGTGTAAGTGAAATCTGCCACAAAAAATGGACCGGTCAAAAATTAATTCTATTTACGTTTTTTGTACGCTAGAAATCATTTTGGAACAATTTTTTACGATTTTGGAACAGGACACTATAGGTAAGTGGCAACAATGGGGAAACCATATTTGTATGTAGGTGAAGGATTTGAGCAACACGTCTACGCAGCTTTCGAATTGAGCGGGGTTACATAATATGTACGTTTGTGTCTTTTTATTGAGCACAATCCTACAGATGACGCGCCTTTGTGCACGAAAGTAAATTTCTTAGACCGGCCGTAGTGACGAATTGTCACACGTGATTAGTTATCACGTCCTGCGCGAGGTGATCCTGCTTCTACTGATAATGGCGGATCTAGGAGGACAACTCGATAAAACCCGCACTCCTGAGCCATTGTGCCGAGCTCAGAGGAGGGAGGACCCTGTTAAGGGTCAAAATCGGTACACAACGGTGGCGAACTGGATTCTTAGGGACTTTTTGACTCTGTTTTGGACTTGATGACTTTGGGCTGGTAGGTGCGGTATTCTGCCACCTTAGTAGGTCGGGGTGAAACCCTGTAGAAACGGCTGGTAGGCTAATGCTGCACCTGCCCACGTCCCGCTAAAACCGTGGCGGGCCTCAAGGTACGTTCCGGCTCCGTCGCCGTTACGTTGGTGGTGTAGGTGCGGTTGAAGATTTTCCCGCCTTGCGTCCGGTCTGGCTCTGAACGCATTACCCATAAGGTATTGCGTTAACCCTCGCGTGGCCTCCCTGCTCAGCATAGATAACCACGGACCGTTGAAGGGCGACTACACAATCGGTTCCGGATAGCGGCCTTGAGGGGGGACTTCTTAGAATGGACGAGAACATAAACAAAAAGGAGGGTAGGAGGGACGGCGAAGGTCGTCATGGTGCGAGGGAAGCGACAGTGCGGAGAGTGCTCCAAAGCACCATGACGCCCTCTCTTTTGACCACCTTTTCACAAATGCTAAGACACCTTTAGCTCTATTGACAGTGACACTTATATGAGTGCTGAAGCTAAGTTTGCAGTTCAATGTAACTCCCAAGTCTACAAAAACATTAACACTTTCAAAGTTTTGGTTGTTAATTGTGTAAGAAGTTGGTTGTAAAGTCCTACGCGAAAAACACATAAATTTACATTTCTGAATATTAAGCGGCATTCACATTGCACCAAGCAGCTAAGCAATTTAAATCCGTCTGAAGTAAATAACGCTCTTCAATTGACGCATAAGTCTTAAAAAGTTTACATCATCAGCACACATCAAGATTTTAGAATATTTTATAGTTGTAGAGATATCGTTTATAAAATAGCAAAAACACAATCGGGCCAAGATAACTGCCCTGAGGAACACCAGAGGTGACACTAATGATATTCGAAAACATATTTTTAATGACTACTCAGAAAAGCAGAAAGCCAAGACTAAGATTAAATCTGAAATCTGGAGTTTCCGCCACAAATGAAACGTCCCGGATATACTCGTATGTTACCCTGCCATTGGGGCTATTGTCCCAACCCTCCCTCCCATTTCCTCTAACCACCCCTTCTAACCGGCGCCTATTTTCCCACGATCCACTCTCCACATTATGGTCGGCGGCTCATTCATCCTCCAACAGCGGCAAACTTGCTCTCCTACTCAGCCTGAAAGCTGTATTACTATCAGGTCGACGGGGGTGAACCAAGAAGCACCTGCATTGTAGCCGTGGAAACGGTACGACAGAAGGGCACGCATGGGAGGATCACGCACCTCTGTATGCTCAGCACGCGCCTCAGACCATGAGAAGTCATGACAGTTCGGTACCATATGGCGGCCCCAAAAGTAGCGATTCTGTGACCATCTGCCTTTCAGCAGCATTGTCACGGTTTTGTCCACCGAAATCTCTACTCCAACGCGGGCGCCCCAGCCAGCCACTATTTCTCATAGGGACTCGCTGGTGCGCTCAACGCTGCCGCGAGAATCCCCCTCTACTAATAAGAGGAGGTCATCCGCATATGCGCAGAATTTGCAAAGATGCTCGAGTTGCCTTATCAGGGCGTCCATCATCATGTTCCATATATATGGACCACAGATAGATCCCTGTGGACAACCTTGAGCCACCTCCCTTTCCACACTTTCACAGGTACCAACGATAGCAGCTCATCTGTCCGAGAAATAGCTCTGCCACAAAGCGATTTCTGGGCAGCCGAACTCCACTAACCGTTCGATAACTCTGTCCCAGCGCAGGAAGTCAAACACCCCCCCCCCCCCCCCCCCCCGAAGTCAATAAATATGCGAAAGACATATTTAATGGAGCTCCTCTCAACACAATCTGGGACATGCATCGAGGCGTCTTTTGTCACGCGACTTCAGGAGAACGACAACCCTAGCCGAAAGTAACCCTCCCATATGCATTTGTCGTAAACGGCTTGCAAGTATTCCTGGATAAACTTCCACAAACACTTGCACATTTCTCCGTTTATCCCATCTAAACCCGGAGACCGTTTAGACCTAACCAGGCCAAATGAATACTCCGATTCTTCGACTTCTAATGGAGATATGGGTACCTCTTATGCAAGGCGGGGTACCTGCACCTAAGCCCTGAGAATGAACCCTTCTAAAAGCAGCTCGGAACATTCCCTCCATGTTGATAGTGTTCTTTCGCCGACACGGAGGGAATTATCTTCTGTCTGGCGGCGAGCCCTACAGATCTTATAGACCTGCCCCAGGGGTCGTTCGAATTTTCAGCGAAGTTGCGCCATTTTTCTTCCTTAGCTTCCACAATCACCCTCTTGTACTCACGCATTGCCACACTTAATTGACTTCTGTGCTGGGACACACCATCGGAATCAATCTGCCGGGCGCGTTGAAACTGACGTCTCAGGCGCCTGATAGATCTCCACTTCCGGGTTAGCTCACGCGTCCACCATCTGGCATCATGAAATTGTTGTCTCTTCCACCTTTCGAACATGCTGTCACTGACCCGCCAGATACAATCATTTAGGAGGGCAAACTGCTCATCTACTGGGAACTCTGCAAATACGTCGAGCGGTGTAGCAGTCACCTCCTGCTCGATGTATAACCCGTACAGAGTCCAGTTTGCCCCGGTAGTACGCCACCCCATTACAGAGGGCGTACCAAACACATCTGAGGTGGTGCGGGGAACGATCACAATTTGAATCAAAAATATTAAATAAAAAGCGCGATAATTTTCAGGTTAAACGTATAAAAAATACAAACTTTATTTTTAATTGTTGAATTATTTATTTTAACAATTTTCACGTTTTCGTATTTAAATATAATAAGCGGCGTGATTATAGTTAGGCTGATGGCGAATAACTAAATTTACAACGGTCCAGCACATTCCACTGGACCGTTTACTTCTTTTACTGTGAGCATACATATGAAGGTATACATAGATGTGTGTACGCTAAACAGTAATTATGTTTCTTATTTACAGGGTTCTTCAAACAGGTAAATATACATGGTATTCCAAAAGGGTGAGTATAGAATAAAGGTAAGTAATTTTAAGCAAATATTTTATATAGGTAAATATTTCAAAGTAAGTAAAAGGTAAGTATTTATAATGTAAGTATTAGAAATTAATTCATTTCAGTATAATTATAATTTTTCTTTTCAGATAATATGTATGTATTATATATATAAATTTATTTTAATCCTCAAACTCTATAAGGTTATCGCTCATGTCTTCAACATGCCGGCGGGCCTGGGGCGAGGTGATCTGCATGAGATCCTGCAGCTCCTCCAGCGTTTCCTTGGCTTGATTGAATAAGCCGCGAAGGCGCCTTTGGAGGATAGGACGACGTGGTTGGCGCGGCTTCTCTACACGACTGCGCTGGGACTGAGTAGTGGACTTCGGCCTGGTTGCCGTGCTAGTTCGCTGTTTCTGATTCCTCGGAGGTCGATTTGTTTCGCGGTCATGATTTGGCGAGCGTTTTGATAGAGCGTGGGGGGGCCTGTGAAGCAGAGTATGGTGTGCTAGCCCGCAGCGACGACAACTTGTTCGAGAGTCACAGGCGCCCGTTACATGTGAGGTGGCTAAACAATTTATGCAGTAACGGTGCGCCTTTGCGGATTCATAGCGCTCGTCTGGAGTCATAGCCAGAAAAGCGCGGCAAAATCGAAGTGAGTGAATGCGGCAGCAGAGGCGGCACTTCCGATAATCCTTGGATCTGGAAAGAAACGTCGAAAACCTTATTAGAAGGGGGTATGTGTGATGAGGAGAGATTACATTTGGGTATCATGAGGGGTCCTATAAAAACTGAGGAATACGATTAGGCGGGGGGTAACAGACAGAGTTTCGTTATGTTGCGAGTGACAGTTCCGCCCTCGGTTCGGATATCTACTACGCGAACACTTTGATCACGAGCAGTATAAAGTTTTGTGATTCGGCCTAACCGCCATTCGTTGGGTGGTAAGAGATCGTCTTTAATGACGACGAGGTCACCTTCCTTAACGTTGGCTTCTTGGCGTTGCCATTTGTATCGCTTGTGGAGTTCCTGGAGGTATTCGGTTTTCCAGCGTTTGCTGAATTGGTGATGCAGTACCTTTAGCTTTTGCCATTTGTTCACTAAAGAGAGGTTCTCACAGTTAGGCTCAGGAATAGACAGAAGGGGAGCACCGCGTATAAAATGACCTGGAGTTAAAGCTTTTAGATCGTCGGGGTCTTGTGACATTGGTGAAAGCGGTCTGGAGTTGAGGACCGCTTCTATGCGAATGAGGAGAGTGTTGAACTCCTCAAAGGTAAACTTCTGATTTCCGGCAACCTTGGTTAAGTGAATTTTAAAGCTTCTCACTGCTGCTTCCCACAATCCTCCCATGTGGGGGGCGTACGGAGGGATAAACTGCCATGAGAGTCCTTGGAGAGCATATTTGCTTACGATGTCTTCGGCAGCTTCCTGGAGAAATGTGGTAAACTCGCGTTGCAGGCTGCGTTGGGCTCCTACAAATGTTTTACCATTATCGGACATAATCTTTGAGGGGATGCCTCGACGGCCCA
Source organism: Eurosta solidaginis (assembly GCF_040869045.1). Taxonomy (NCBI): domain Eukaryota; kingdom Metazoa; phylum Arthropoda; class Insecta; order Diptera; family Tephritidae; genus Eurosta; species Eurosta solidaginis. Next base: position 258,573 of record NW_027137019.1, on the reverse strand, counting down.
CAAAACGGGCGAATGCTGCTTTGAAAGCTTCAGTGGTGAGGTCTGAGCAGACTTCGAGATGTATGGCTTTGGTGGAAAAGCATACGAAAACGCAGACGTATGCTTTGGCGTATGATGCACGTCGGAGAGTTGACGTTTTGACGAGGAAAGGCCCTGCAAAATCTACTCCAGTGGTATGAAAGGGCAGTGAGTAAGTTACGCTCTCTGGTGGTAGAGCGGCCATCACTTGAGATTTCATTTTTTGCTTATAGATAGTGCATTTCTTGCACTGAAATATGCATTTTTTCACCCTTTGTTTCAGGTGGGGAATATAATATTCTTGTTGGACCATGCGGATCATAAGTTGTGCATCGGCATGGAGTAAGGTTGCATGGAGGAAGTCCAAAAGGAGAGCGCAGTACCGTGAGTTGTCGGGTATGATTATAGGGTGCTTTTCGTTGTGACTCATGTCCGCATAGGCGAGGCGTCCATTTACGGGTAATAGTCCCATTTCGTCCAAACCGGGTTGAGCGGGAGCAACGAACTTCCTGTTCCGAGAGACTTTGCAGCTTTGAGGTCTGCGATCATTTCTCCATACTGGTTTTGCTGAGCGTTCGCAATGAGCTGCACCTTTGCCTGAGGAATCTCTTCCTGGGTGAGATGAATTGTGGAGGGTATAAGCTGTTTCCTGGACTTCGAGACAAATCGGCGAATGTAAGCGAGGACTCTCAATGCTCGAGCGAATGACGAAAAGCGGTCCAGAAATTCATTATTTTCCAGTGAGTTCAGGGCTTCTATGCGTCGTTGTTCTGGGGTTGAGTCATTATGATTGCTATCTTGCTGCCAGTCAGGAAGGGAGTGTGCGAGCCACCTTGGGCCGTTCCACCAGAGTGAACAGTCGATCAAGTCCTGGGGTCGACATCCCCGAGATCGTCTTTAATGACGACGAAGTCACCTTCCTTAATTTTGGCTTCTTGGCGTTGCCATTTGTAACGCTTGTGGAGTTCCTGCAGGTATTCGGTTTTCCAGCGTTTGCTGAATTGGTGATGCAGTACCTTTAGCTTTTGCCATTTGTTCACTAAAGAGAGGTTCTCACAGTTAGGCTCAGGAATAGGCAGAAGGGGAGCACCGCGTATAAAATGACCTGGAGTTAAAGCTTTTAGATCGTCGGGGTCTTGTGACTTTGGCGAAAGCGGTCTGGAGTTGAGGACCGTTTCTATGCGAATGAGGAGATTGTTGAACTCCTCAAAGGTAAACTTCTGATTTCCGGCAACCTTGGATAAGTGAATTTTAAAGCTTCTTACTTCTGCTTCCCACAATCCTCCCATGTGGGGGCGTATGGAGGGATAAACTGCCATGAGAGTCCGTGGATAGCATATAGGCTTCCGATGTCTTCGGCAGCTTCCTGGAGAAATGTGGTAAACTCGCGTTGCAGGCTGCGTTGGGCTCCTACGAATGTCTTACCATTATCGGATATAATCTTTGAGGGGATGCCCCGGCGGCCCACAAAATGGGCGAATGCTGCTTTGAAAGCTTCAATGGTGAGGCCTAAGCAGACTTCGAGATGTATGGCTTTGGTGGAAAAGTATACGAAAACGCAGACGTATGCTTTGGCGTATGATGCACGTCGGAGAGTTGACGTTTTTACAAGGAAAGGCCCTGCAAATCTACTCCAGCGGTATGAAAGGGCAGTAAGTTACGCGCACTGGTGGTAGAGCGGCCATCAGTTGATATTTCATTTTTTGCTTATAGATAGTGCATTTCTTGCACTGAAAAAGCATTTTTTCACCTTTTGTTTCAGGCGGGGAATATAATATTCTTGTTGAACAATGCGGATCATAAGTTGTGTATCGGCATGGAGTAAGGTCGCATGGAGGAAGTCCAAAAGGAGAGCGCAGTACCGTGAGTTGTCGGGTATGATTATAGGGTGCTTTTCGTTGTGACTCATGTCCGCATAGGCGAGGCGTCCATTTACGGGTAATAGTCCCATTTCGTCCAAACCGGGTTGAGCGGGAGCAACGAACTTCCTGTTCCGAGAGACTTTGCAGCTTTGAGGTCTGCGATCATTTCTCCATACTGGTTTTGCTGAGCGTTCGCAATGAGCTGCACCTTTGCCTGAGGAATCTCTTCCTGGGTGAGATGAATTGTGGAGGGTATAAGCTGTTTCCTGGACTTCGAGACAAATCGGCGAATGTAAGCGAGGACTCTCAATGCTCGAGCGAATGACGAAAAGCGGTCCAGAAATTCATTATTTTCCAGTGAGTTCAGGGCTTCTATGCGTCGTTGTTCTGGGGTTGAGTCATTATGATTGCTATCTTGCTGCCAGTCAGGAAGGGAGTGTGCGAGCCACCTTGGGCCGTTCCACCAGAGTGAACAGTTGATCAAGTCCTGGGGTCGACATCCCCGAGTGCCCATATCAGCTGGATTTTCGCCACTGGGTACATGTCGCCACGTTGCGTTACTGACATTGTCGAGTATCTGGGATACGCGGATTGCTACATAGGTTTTCCATGTATGTGGTGGCTTTTCGAGCCAAACCAGCACTATTGCGGTGAGTTGTTTGTAAAATTAAACAAAAATATAAGTTGAATAGCGCTTATCGTCAGCGCAGACATCAGATTGATTTTTTTTCATGAATACTTTCTATTTTATAGTAAAATTACTTACAATACTATTACAACATTTACATACTTACATACTAGAAAGAACTACATTCTATTTCATATTTGCCAAGTCAGCAAATATTTCTTATGACGTCCCATTGACAAACAGACACTGGCGATCGGGCTTTCTGGCAGGCACGTGTGCTTGTTAGTGTGACTCGTTGAGCAAGGGTTTACAAACAAATGCAAATGGATATGCTTGTTGTTGTCGGCATTCACATGACCGCTGTGTTGGAGTGAACGTAATTTATGTGGGTCAATATTGTAATATGAGTGCAATATGACTGTGTATGGACGGTATTTAAATATGCATAAGAATGCATTCGCATAGGAGGTCATGATGCACATGCTGAAATGCATTGGCATAAAAAGGGGTAATGCATAATGCTGCACTATGTAGGAGTCTGTCCACAGAGTCAAGTTGCTCTCTGTGAGTTTAAGCGAAGTTCGAATATGCTTTACTAATTTTGACAGGAATAATGCTCCGCAGAGCTTTAATCCGGGAAGGCTCACTGTTTGTAGGGGTGCGACTTTACTTTTTACTACAAGTGAGAGGATATAGAGTTATCGCTGTGTTGTACTCTTAAATAGATGCAGGCACAATATGCCTATTCAGAGGCGTCGGAGAAACCATGTATCTGAGTGGGCATTATAGACGATAGCCATCCTGCCGGGTCGAAAGGTTTCGCGACGGACGAGAGAATATGTCGCTTGGTTGCCGAGTTTGCATCCGATATGGGGTCGTACGAATAAGAGGAGTCTTCGATTGCGTCCAGCGTACTCCAAGAGTTTTTGTGGAGCTTGAGTCGTGGAATTTTAGAAAGTCAGAATCGAGAAGATCAGACTGATGATTCCAATATTTCTGGGTGGTTCGTTGTCATTTTTTTGAGTGGGAAGCCTGCTGACTTTAGTACTTCGATGAGCTGAGTCATGGTTTCGCGAATGGACTGTATTTTATGTCCGCCTGAGAGAATATCATCCAAGTGGGTTTCTCGCAGAAGAACGTTGGTAGCGAGGGGGAGTTCAGCTTTGCAGTCTTCTGCGAGCTGCTGCAGGGTGCGAATCGCCAAGCAGGGAGCACAGTTAATACCGAAGGTTACTGTTTTTAATTTAAAATCTTCTACTTGGCCTTGAGGAGATTGACGAAAGAGTATTCGTTGGAAATCTTGATCTTCCTTGTGGACATATATTTGTCGATACATCTTCTTAATGTCGCCGTTAAATAAATATTTGTAGAGTCGCCAGTTGAGTATAACGGGTGAGTTGCTGGAGTGAGATCGTTTGGATGCATTGAAAACTACTCGGACTTTAGTAGTTTTACTATCGGGGTTGAGTACGGCATGATGTGGTAAGTAAAACGAGAAATACTTTCCATCACGTTTAATTTTCCGAGGGGTTGTGGGCTCCATATGATCTAGGGTTAAGTATTCCGCTAAGACGTTGGAGTAGGTCGTTCGGAGCTCTGGTGTTTTCTCAGTGCTTCGTTCTACGCTGAGGTATTGTTGCTGAGCAGCATGTCTAGAGTGCCCTAAAACTATTGAGTCGGGAAACGAGTCTTTAAATGGGAGTTTTACTACGTAGCGCCCATCATTTCTTCGGAGTGTGGTACTTTTGTAGAGCTCTTCGCATATTAGATCATCGTCTTTGAGAGAGGAAGCCGATGGCACTTCTTCTTGTTCCCAAAACCTTTTGAGTAGGTCTTCGAGGAAATACTTTTGCGTTTCAACTACTTGAGTTGAGAATGTTGAGATCTGTTCCTTAAGTTGCCCGCTTAATATCCGCCCGAAGATTGTGTTCTGGGCTATTAAACTTCCAGCTTCATTGGTTTTGAGGCCCGGAATCAGTATTTGAGGGAGTATGTCGCTACCTATTACCATATCTATCTTGGCAGGCGCGAAACATTTGCGGTATGCTAGAGAGAGTGTTGAGTACTCTTTGAGGTCTATATAAGAGACTTTAAACGTTGGCAAGAATTGTGTCAGTTGAGGGAGTATGATCGCATTAGTTGCGATTTTAATATTGAGATCTGGAGAACATGTGGTGATTGAGCACACCTTATCTGCTTTCTAGACTGTTTTTTATTTATTTATTTATTTTATTTATTACGACTCTTAGAGCCTAGATCAACACTTAAAAATATTATTGCATTAATTAACAATAATTAAAAATATGTACTATATATGAGATTGAACTTGAATTTGTATTTGAATTTGAATTTGAAACATGAATTTGAATTTGTATTTGAAACATGTAACACAAATCCATTCGAATCCTAATATTTATTTTATATTCATTGACTTCGGAGCATATAATCTTTTCTCAAATAAGTTATTATCACAATTCTTAATATTTGCAGGTAATTCGTTGAAACATTTTAACCCTCTGTAAAAAATACTATTTTTTTCAGACTCCGTTTTGTAATTAGGTAATTTAAAATCATTTCTCTGCCTCGTATTTCTGTCATGAACCTCGAGTTAAATTTAATATTTGCTTTTAAATAATCAGGCAAATTTCCGGTTTTTATGTTGTATATAAACTTCATACTGTGGAAAAATATTTGCTGTTTTATGCTCATCTAATTCAAACTTTGTAGCATATCTTTAATGGGGGTATCAAAACGTTTCCCTAATATAAAGCGCATAGCTTTATTCTGCGTTTTTTGTAGTTTATAGATTTGCAAATATTTCAAGATAAAGAAAATAGTAGAACAATATATGAAGTGTGGCTCAATTATGGATCTATATACTTTTGCTTTTTAGTAACTATTCAAGTTTCTACAGGTTCTTTGAATGAAATAACTTTTTTTAGCCATTTTACCTGTTATATAATCAACATGGCCATCAAATTTTAGTTTACAATCTATTTGAATGCCCATCGTCTGCACCTTTTCAATTTTAGTATTATTTATATTAATAGTTTAAAAATGAGCAATATTCTTCCTTGTTATCACCATATATTTAATTTTTTCAATATTAATTTTTAGTCTGTTACCACACAGCCAAATATAGAGAGCATCTAAACCACTTTGTAGTTTTTCTCTTATTTCATGTTCATTCCTACCATTTATGGAAATTAGTGGATCATCCGCGAATAGTTTTATGGTACTGAATTTCAATATAGACTTAATATCATTAATATAAATATTAAATAAAATTGGAGCTAGCACCGAGCCTTGGGGCAAACCAATCTTAACGTGAACTTCGTCCGATAATGCTGAACCAATTATTGTTCTTTGCTTTACGAAAATTATCAAACCAGTCTAATTCAATGTCTTTAATACCAATGCTTGATCATTTTTCTAATAATATTTTCTGATCGATAGTTTCAAAGGCTCTTTTGAGATCAATGAAGACGGCAATAATCGACTTTTTGTTATTAAGTTCTTCTTTCCATTCAGCTATGACCATGTTAAAAGCTGTTTCGCAAGAATGATTTTGTCGAAATCCTGACTGTTGAAGTATAAGTATCTTATTATTTTCTAAATATTGAACTAATTGATTTTTAACTACCAGCTCTAAAATTTTCTCATCACTGGACAAAGTATTTATTGGTCTCAGCTCCTCTGCTTTAATAGTATTTGTAACTTTTTCTATTGGTACTATAGTCGAGGTTTTCCAAATGGTTGGAAATATGTCACTGCTTAAGCTTTCATTTATAATTTGAGCATAGAAAAAAGCTAAATAGGGTATTGCGTCTTTCACAACACCATCTGATAACAATTTTTTTCCACCTCTTTTGGCTTTAAATTTACTGACAATTTTTAATACGTCATCCGTGCTAACTTGGTCAAATTTAAAGACACAATTAGTTAGACTAGGTATATTGGCTTCTCTATCAAATACTTCTATATTACTACAAATGTCTTGGATGCTATTGAAAGGTACTAAAATAAAAGAAGTGAACACTTTGGTTGTCCAACATTAAATCTTTTTTTATTAATTAATTTCTCGTCTTTTATAGTAATTTGCTTAACCTATACATTCATAAATATCTTAATACTAATAACTAAAAATAAGTACATATGAAATGGGTTATGCATACATGTACGTTTGTATACAGTCTTTGTATACATGTAGTTTTGTATGCATAACTCCATACATGTAGTTTTGTACATTTAGCAGCGTCAGCAGATCAATGTGAGTGTTTTGATATTTTCCCACCATGGGTTGTATGTTTGTATGTATAGTTTATTAACTGTGAATGGATATGGGTCTCATATTCGGCATTCCATTGATGTTGGTTAGCCGTCTGGGTTAGTTCAATAATTTATGTTGGAAAATATTGTAATATGATTATTACTAAAATATATTTGGAGTTTGTTATGCGTAATGCCGCAAGTATGTTGGTGTGGGTGTGACGTATAATGATACAATACAGTGGGTGTGACGTATAATGCTACACCATCCACCTTAGAAAAAGAGTGTTATACAATTGTTGTGTAAATAAATTGTATAAGACTCTTTGTCGTATTGTTAATGTTTTGATATTTTGCTTTTTGTTTTTGATTTGCTGACCTTGGTATGTTTATTACCTCTATATTTATTGTTTACATTATTATTATCTTAAAAGAAAAAAAAAGTTTTTTTTTTGATTATTATTCTTATTTTATTTATTTTATTTATTGTATACATTTTTATAGTCGGATTTTAAATGTGTGCACCCAATTAAAATCCGCTTGTCGGTATATATTCCCTAATGTTTATGTATTTATAATAATTTATGTAAATATGGAATTGAGAAAGAAAAAAAATTCTTTTTTTTTTCGATTTTTTAGATATTTAATGTGCAATGAGTAACGTGAAATGCTTATTTCATATGCGTTTAAGCCTATTTTATGGATTATTAATTCCTTATCCTTACTGTTCCTATTACTAGATTCCTCTCTATGTGGTATTAAAGTAAAATTGTTATTTTCGTAAATTTTCTTTACTTAATACCGTCCTTTATATCTATGGTCTAGCTTATGATTATCTTCTTCTCTTACTAATACTAAATCTCCTATTTTTATTTCCTTACTGGTGCTACTTTTATCATAATTGTCCTTTTGTTTTTCCTTAGCTTCTTTTACTAACTTTCTAGCTCTTTGTTGTGCTATTTGAAGTCTATATTTAATTTCCTTATCATATGCTTCGTGATTATATACTGGGCTTATTTTATTATCGTTTAAGGATTCATACATCGGGGGATTTTTCGCAAATATAAGCTCATAGCGGCAATACTCGTGTACCGTCGATGGAGTCGTGTTGTAGCAGTACGCGAAATACTTGAGATATTCGTCCCAATCATCTTTATCACTCGATATGTATGAACGTACGTATTCGTTAAACGTCCTATGACTACGTTCTACAGTGCCTAAAGTTTTATGATGGTATGGTGTTGAGGTTTTATGCTCAATTTTTAACAGCTTGCATAGTTCTTCGAATAAGCAATTTTTGTATTCGGTTCCCATGTCTGTTAGGATGGTTTTCATGCAACCATAGATCAAAATGAAGTGCTCAAATATAGCTTTAGCAACTGTTATCGCATGTTTGCTCGGAACTGGAATTGCTACCAAATATTTGGTGAGGTCGCATATGATGGTAACTGCGTATTCGTTTCCGTTTATTGATCTCGGTAATGGTCCGACCGTATCGATCTGTACTATGTCAAAAGCCTTCGGAGGTGTCTCCGTTATTGTCATTGGTTCTTTTATATGCTTATTTATTTTGTTTTTCTGACAGTGGATGCAGCTTTTTACGTATTTTCTTACGTAATTTTTCATGTTTTTCCAGCTATTTTTCTGCTTGATTTTATTTGTCATGCGATTTATTCCTGGGTGGCCACCACTAATAGGATCTTTATGATATTTTTGCAGAATTTCCTTAATTTTCCCGGGATTAGTCACATGTATAACTTCTGGGGTTAGTGCAATCGTTAGTTTTTGAGAACCTTGTTTCCTTTTTCAATAAATTTTCCTACTGCAGTATAATTTCTTTTAAACAATTTGTCCCCTAAGGACAACTGTATTCGTACAAGGCCTAAATTGCCGGCTTCTCTTTCGAGCCTGGTAAAGAATTGTCCTAAGTCAATCTTATCCTCAACAATTAGGTTGCTTGTATCAAAATCGCTACAAATTTTCTTTCCTTTTTTGAAATAGAATTTCGAAGGGTTGAAAACGAGCTCGACTAGTCTTTTTACTTCAAATTTATTTAGCGCTTCGTATATTTTGGGGTTCTCTGTGTGACTTTCTTCAATTTTAATGTTATTTTTTATATTTTTAGCTGCTGATCTAGTTGAAACTTTCATTATTTTGCATGCCTCCACTGACATTTCTTTTAGATTTGTTATGTTAATGCGAGACAATGCGTCTGCGACGTGATTTTCTTTTCCAGCAATGTACTCCACTTCGAAATCGTATTCTTCTAAATCGAGTCTTACTCGTGTTAACTTAGATGAAGGGTTCTTCATCGAAAAAAGGTAAGTTAAAGGGCGATGGTCGGTTTTGATTTTGAATTTTCTACCATAGACGTATGGTCTGAAGAATGTTATGGCCCAATGGATTGCTGCTAGTTCTTTTTCTATTGTAGCTTTGTTTGTTTCACCTTTTGAAAAGGATCTGGAGGCGTAGGCGATTGGTAAATGTTTGCCATCATGTTCCTGGCTAAGGACTGCTCCGCAAGCATACCCGCTAGCGTCTGTTGTTATGCAGAATTCTTTATTGAAGTCGTGGTATTGCAAAAGTTTTGGGCTGATTAATGCTTCCTTTAAATAGACAAAAGCTTTTTCACATTCTTCTGTCCAGTCGAAGGAAACATTCTTTTTGCAAAGCCTAGTAAATTTTCTTGAGTATTCTGCGAAATTCGGTACAAATCTTCTGTAATAATTGCAGAACGCTACGAATCTTTTAACTTCATCTGCTGTTTTTGGTGTTGGGTAATTTTGGACTATTTCAAATTTGCTTGTGTCGGGTAGTATTCCCTCCCTTGTGCATTTATGTCCTAAATAAGTTACCTCTTCGCTGAAGAATAGGCATTTATCTGGATGCAATTTTAGTTGTATTTTCTATAAGTAGCAAAAACATCTCTTAAGTTTTTCAGCATATGTTTTTCTGAACATCCGAGTACAACTAAATCATCCATATATAGAAATGCTTGGGATGGTTTGAGGCCTGCAAATGCCAGTGTCATCATTCTTTGGAATGAGTTTGGTGCTACTTTTAATCCATAGGGTAGTCTTTTAAATCTATATGTACCATTGTCTGCTGTGAACGAGGTTATATCTCTAGAATCTTGGTGTAATTCTATTTGGTGAAAACCTGACATAAGGTCAAGGCATGAAAAATATTTTGCTCTTCCAAGTTGGTCTAAAATATCATCAATCCTTAGGAGTGGGAATTTATCCGCTGCTAGTTTTTTCTTTACCTGTCTGTAGTCAAATACCAGTCTCCATCTTTTTTCAGTATTACCTGGTAGTGATTTTTTAGGTACCAGTAAAATTGGGCTGTTGTATTCTGATATTGAGGGTTCTATAATGTCATCTTCGATCAATTTATTAACCTGTTTGCTTATTTCCCCTTTTTGAGTTTCGGGCAATCTATAATTTTTTATGTATACTGGGGTGTCATCTTTCATATGTAATTTTTGCTTATAAAAATTATTAGAGGAGATTGGTTCTGTTTCTAGTGCAAATATGTCTATGAATTCGGTGCATAATGAGGTTAATTCTGAATTGACAAATTTTGGGAAATTTTTTGTTAATCGTTTTAATTTTTCTGTGTAATTACTCTGTTTATTGTGTGTTTTTGTTTTAATTAAATTGTAGTCATCTAAATTTTCAGTATTTATTTTGTAATTTTGAATAGTTGTGTTTTTATGTGTGGTGTTTATAATTCTGACAAAAGTTTGTTCTTTATTTGTGATTGTGTTCGCTATGAAAATTCCTTCCGATAATTGTTGATGGGGTATGAAGATGTTTTTATTATCAGAGTTTACTGTTACTTGTCTAATGACTTCAGATCTAGCAGGAATCGTAATTGTGTTGGCAGACAGATAATTTGTTAGGTACATTGTGATTGTTTGGGGAAAATCATATGGTCTTAGGGTTAGTTTATCCTCCTTTTTGCCATAATCTAGAATACAATTATATTTCTTTATAAAGTCCAAACCTATTATTCCATCACATGGTATTGGAAACTCGTCTTCTACGACGTGAAATTTATGATAAATTAGAAGGTCATCTCCTTTTAAATCAGCTTTAATTGTGCCTAATGTACTGGTTATACCCTGACCAATGCCCTTTAAGTCTGTTATTTGTTCTGTATTTATTTTTGTATGATTAAGTACTTGATTCTTTTTAATTATGGATATATCTGCTCCTGTGTCTACTAAAAAATTTGAAATCGAGTTACTTAGTGATGTTTTTGTAGATATATAACTATTTAAGTGTAAGTTTAGTACACATATTTTCCTATCTACTGATTTTGAAGTGGAGTTTCGTGGTTTTCCTGCTGGGTACAATTTCGAACGTTACGAGTCTGGTTGTATTGTCTATTGACGTTTTGGGTTTGTGCTCCTCTTTGAGCATTATTATTTGTTACTGTGTTCTTGTATCTCGGCTGTAGTCTAAATCTTCTGCCTCGGTAATTCCCATAGTTGTTACTTCGGTAACTCCACGGAAATTACTTCGATATTGGTTTTGTTGACGAATGTTTAGGATTGCATTCGAGCTGCCTGTGATTTCTGTACAGCTGTTTGTGAATTTTGAGATTGCGTCGTTCATTGTTGTGAACGTTCCTGCTTGCATTATCATTTTCACCTTATCATTGGAGCAGTTTTTACACATGGCTATTACTGCTGCTTGCGTAGAATATCTCGTCGCTAAGTCTGGGTTAAGTCCATCCGAGATATAAGCTCCTTCCAATGATCTGGTGATTTTTTCTATTTCAGCAGTATACTGGTTTGCAGTTTTGCTGCGTTGTTGGATATTCAGGAGTTTTGCTGTTAAAACTTCTACTGATTCTCCTTTTATTGCAATTTTTAGTTTACTTTTTATTTGAGCGATTGTATTTTCGTTACTTATGAAGTTCCTTGCCGTGCCTTTTAAAAAAAAAATAAATGTAAGGCGCGATAACCTCCGAAGAGATCTATGGCCGAGCTTCTCTTCCAATTTGCGTCGTGCTCCTCTTGATTTTTCCCTACAAATTGGCCGGACGGGACCTACATGTTTTATGCCGACTCCGAACGGCATCTGCAAGGCTGATGAGTTTTCACTGAGAGCTTTTCATGGCAGAAATACAATCGGAGCGCTTGCCAGGCACTGCCGAGGGGCGACCCCGCTTAGAAAAATTTTCTTCTAATTGAAAAATCTTATTTCTAAAATTTTGATGTTGCTTTGCCCGGGAGTTGAACCCAGGGCATACGGTGTGATAGGCGGAGCACGCTACCATCACACCACGGTGCCGTGCCTTTTAGCTTTGTTTTTATCATGGTTATAGCTAAAGCTTCATTAGTATCCTTGATTTGGTCTAAAATATCAAGAGCATCTAAGAAACTATGTAAATTTTCAGGCTTGCCATCAAACTCTGGCAGCACTGATGAGGCAGTTTTGATAAACTCTACTACCGTTTGTGGCATTGTGACATTTATGAGTGGATTATTCAGTGGTTTATGATCTTCCACTGATGGGGTTTGGCTAAATGATGGTGAAGGGGTACGGTTTCTTGAAGGTTCAGTTAGAACGGTATTAAAATCAATTTGGAAACTTTCTTCTATAGCAGTTGGTATAGGGATTTCGATGTTATATCTTGCTAATGAAGATACTAATTTATCCCGTACTGTTGAGAAAATTTGTTGAGCCTCCTTTTGGTGGTCGGCAGTAAGTATGTGATTTACTTTACTAACCAATTCTTTTATAACATTTAAGGATTCTAAGATTATGTTTAAATGTTTTGCTATCGTTTCTGTTTTTATGGTAGTACTTTTGTTTATGCACTTGTATGATTTACTTGCTTTTAATTTTTCTTCTGTTAAATTATTATGGATTTCTTGCCGTGTATTCATTTCTTTCTGAAATTTCTTTTAAACTCTTGGTACATTATGTAATTGTCTCAATTTGTTTTTTATGTAATTTTTTATTAGTATTGCAATTGCGACAATCAAAAATGCAGTTACACAAACAAAAATAGTTAACCATTTATCGGAGATTTCTTCTTTATTTTCTATAATTTCTTTTGGTTCGTATTTGACCATATTATTTTCGCTACTGTTTTCTGTATTTTCCTTACCAACTTCGTATCCTGCGATACCTATTAGTATACCATTTAGTATAGTTTTCCACTATGCCATTTTTTAAAAAATTTTACTAAGAAAATTTGTATTTATTTATTTATTCATTTATTTGTCAACCAGTATATAATTTAGTATTAGATTTTAATTCTAAAAAAAAAATTATTTTTCATTTGGGAAGACCGTTCTTATCATCCTAGCTATTTCTTCCTCTGTTGTTGTAGGGTTTTTACATCTTCTACTGTGGGTTCTCTTTTCATGCCTATTTTCTTCCAAAATGGTTTTAACCATAGGAGCTGTTTTTCATAATCTACCTCTGTTTTATTTCTAATATCTTTATCTTCCCATGTACTGGGGTGTTCCCTGTGATTAGATGACATTCCAATTTACTCAAACATTTTTATTTTTTCTTTCTCAATTCTCTAATCTTGTCTTTTAATTTTAATCTATCCTCGGTTTTTGTTGTTAAATTTAGTTGTTTATAACTCCCAGCTATTTCTTTCCTTTTTTTAAATTGCTTACCACCCCGTTTTCTTTTTCGAATTTTTTGGGTATGTATTTTAGGTATTTATTCCTTTTTTACCGACTGGTTCCGTCGCCGATACTCTTATATAGTAATTGGTGTCGGACCTTGTTTGGTATTATTACGGTTTTCAAGAACTTTCTCAGAAATTTTAATGAATTCTTTTAAAGTGTCTTCACACTTTTTAAAAATTCTGTGAAATTCTTCTTCCGTTTCTATTTCTTGCATACTAAAGAGATAACTGAGTTTTTTTTTTTTTCAACAAATAAAGTTTTTGCTCGACGTTTAATACAAAAAAAAATTTTCAACTAATTTTCTTCATATTATTATTTTGTTTCCTACTTAGAGAAAAAAAAATCCTAAGCAAAAACTTTCGTTTTTGCTCATTGTTTAGCGTCCATAAAGGCCGCCCAATTTGTTTTCTAGAATTTAAATTAATTACGATACTTAAAAATTTACGCCGCCTTACTGCCCGTCAGAATGTTGCCATCAATATCTTCTTTTCATGTAATATTCCACCCTGTTATGCGGTTATGTCGTCAATGAAAATCTTCTTTCCGGGTAATATTCTGCTTCCTTTGCTGCTGGTTACCGTGTAATATTTTGCCTCTTTGTGTGCTAGTCATTTGATGGTTTTTATTGTTCCTTGAGATTAATGGCCAATTCTCCAAGTATTACTGTATTAAGTTGTTCATCATCTTCGATGGGTTCAAAATATGTTAACCCGCTGTTACAAGGAAATAATTGATCCTCTTTCTTTTCAGGATTTGAATTTTAAGTCTTGCTTGAGCAACGATAATTATTTACACGAACAGGCAGGATCTCGTGTTGATTTGATTTTATACTGGATTTATGACCATAAAATTTAATTGTTTATTTGAAAAATTGGCTGAGTTCCTCCAGTCGATCTTTTTAGCAATATTTGCTTTTTTAGCAAATTTTTATGCTTATTTAGGATCGGACTGGCAGGATCAGATAAAACGTTTACAGGTGAATCCTGTATTTTTTATTTTTATTTTTATTTTACTGAACCGACAGGCTCTTCTGGCCAGCTAGATCTTTTAGCAGTTGTGCTAATTATTGACCTAGACTGGCAGGATCGCCATGAAAGGTACTAAAATAAAAGAAGTGAAGACTTTGGTTGTCCAACATTAAATCTTTTTTTATTAATTAATTTCTCGTCTTTTATAGTAATTTGCTTAACCTATACATTCATAAATATCTTAATACTAATAACTAAAAATATACAGTCTTTGTATACATGTAGTTTTGTATGCATAACTCCATACATGTAGTTTTGTAAATTTAGCAGCGTCAGTAGATCAATGTGAGTGTTTTGATATTTTCCCACCATGGGTTGTATGTTTGTATGTATAGTTTATTAACTGTGAATGGATATGGGTCTCATATTCGGCATTCCATTGATGTTGGTTAGCCGTCTGGGTTAGTTCAATAATTTATGTTGGAAAATATTGTAATATGATTATTACTAAAATATATTTGGAGTTTGTTATGCGTAATGCCGCAAGTATGTTACAGTGGGTGTGACGTATAATGATACAATACAGTGGGTGTGACGTATAATGCTACACTATCTACAAAATATTTATTTAAATTGTTGACAATTTCCGATTCATTATCATATATTAAACCATTTATTACTATTTTTTTATTGATTAAGTTTCCTTTCCCATACTTATTGCCTGTTTCAAATGTTTCCACATCATTTTACTATCATGGCTATTACTATTTATTTTTTGTTCCATATGTTTGACTTTTTTAATTTTCACAAGCTCTTTGTATTTTTTTATGTTTCTGTACTCATCTCATTCTCCTGAAGTTTGCGCCAGTTTATACAGTTCAAATTTATATTTATTCATATTGGCTAATGCATTGTCATACCATTTATTCATAACTTTTAATTGAACTTATTTTTTTTTTATTTAACTCTGTCAAAATAGCTAAAATCTCATATGCGCAATTGATTTGTAAGTGATTCAATATTATAGTACTCCCATGGCGTAATTTTTATAGGGATCCTCATTCTAAATTTAGGGTTTATTTTTATCTTAAATTGTATTGTTTCATGATCGGAAATTTGGTGATCGTCTAACTTTTCACACTGTGTCTTTAGTATTCGAAAAAAGTAAATCAATTTTTGTTTTTGATACCTTGGTTATACCAGTATAAAAATCAACTGTTTGATACATACAGTATGATTTAAAAAGTTCAACTAGTTGTATGCTATACGTTGACATATTATTTAAGTTAATATTAAAATCGCCTACAAGAATGTTATTAAAAGACAGCTCACTAGTACTACCTAAGACGGTACGTAAGTAGTTTATGAAATCTGCATCACTTGTGCTCGGTGAGTGATATACCACACCTATTTGCCACTTTGGATTAAAATGCTTCAATTTAATAAACATGTTTTTAGCTATTGCTTAATTATACTTAATGCTATATTCGATGGATTCATGCCATACACCAGAACACCACCAGTATGCCTACTATGTGAATCACATCTGACTAGGTTATAAGTTTGTATGCTCAACTCCTGATTCGTTATTAAACTTGTGGTACATGTTTCAGCACACAGTATTACAGCTGGATTTTTAATTTCAATTAGTCTTTCCAATTCTAATTTGTTCCCTAAAATACTATTTATATTGAGATATAGGCAAATTATATTGGTACTACTTGATTGCTACTTTCTAGTTTTGGTTTTAACTTGAATATATCTTTGATATGCTGGGCATTCCTTTGCTAAACGCAGCATGGTGTACATCAGTCTCTCTCAACTTTTTCTGGACTAGCTCACAACAGTTTACACAATTATATACACTAGATACACAGTCTCTGAAATCGTGATTGCCTCCACATCTACTACAAGCTTTTTATACTCAGTTGAGCAGAGCTCACAGAGTATATTAACTTTGATTTCATAACGGTTGGTTGTACAGGTATAAAGGAATCGAGATGGATATAGACTTCCATATATCAAAATCATCAGTATCGAAAAAAAATTTGATTGAGCCATGTCCGTCCGTTCGTCCGTCCGTCCGCCCGTTAACACGATAACTTGAGTAAATTTTGAGGTAACTTGATAAAATTTGGCATGTAGGTTCCTGAGCACTCATTGCAGTTATTTAAAATGAACGATATCGGACTATAACCACGCCCACTTTTTCGATATCGAAAATTTCGAAAAATCGAAAAAGTGCGATAATTCATTACCAAAGACGGATAATGCGATGAAACTTGGTAGGTGAGTTGAACTTATGATACAGAATAGAAAATATGTAAAATTTTGGACAATGGGTGTGGCACCGCCCACTTTTAAAAGAAGGTAATTTAGAAGTTTTGCAAGCTGTACTTTGCCAGTCGTTAAAGATATCATGATGGAATTTGGCAAGAACGTTACTGCTATTTCTATATGTATGCTTAATAAAAATTTGCAAAATCTGAGAACGACCACGCCCACTCAAAAAAAAAAATTTTAAAGTCAAATCTAAAAAAAAAAAGGTAATATCTTTACAGTATAAACGTAAATTATGTCAATATTCAACTCCAGTAATGATATGGTGCAACAAAATACAAAAATAAAAGAAATTTTCAAACTGGGCGTGGCTCCGCCCTTTTTCATTTAATTTGTCTAGGATACTTCTAATGCCATAAGTCGAACAAAAATTTACCAATCCTTGTGAAATTTTTGTAGGAGATTAGATTCTGGACGACGACGGTTTTCTGTGAAAAAGGGCGAAATCAGTTGAAGCCACGCCCAGTTTTTATACACAGTCGACCGTCTGTCCTTTCGCTCGCCGTTAACACGATAACTTGAGCAACAATCGATATATCTTTACTAAACTCAGTTCACGTAATTATCTGAACTCACTTTGTATTGGTATAAAAAATAGCCGAACTCCGCCTATGACCACGCCCACTTTTTCGATATCGAAAATTACGAAAAATGAAAAAAATGCCATAATTCTAGACCAAATACGAAAAAAGGGATGAAACATGGTAATTGGATTGGCTTATTGACGCAAAATATAACTTTAGAAAAAAAATTTTTGTAAAATGGGTGTGGCACCTTCCATATTAAGTAAAACAAAATGAAAAAGTTCTGCAGGGCGAAATCAAAAGCCTTTGGAATCTTGGCAGGAATACTGTTCGTGGTATTACATATATAAAAAAATTAGCGGTACCCGACAGATGATGGTCTGGGTCACCCTGGTCCACATTTTGGTCGATATCTCGAAAACGCCTTTGCATATACAACTACCACCACTCCCTTTTGAAATCGTTATTAATACCTTTAATTTGATACCCATATCGTACAAACACATTATAGAGTCACCCCTGGTCCACCTTAATGGAGATATCTCGAAAAGGCGTCCACCTATAGAACTAAGGCCCACTCCCTTTTAAAATACTCATTATCACCTTTCGTTTGATACCCATATTGTACCAATGCATTCTAGAGTCAGCCCTGGTCCACCTTTATAACGATATCCCGAAAAGGCATCCACCTATAGAACAAAGGCCCACTCCCTTTTAAAATTCTCATTAAAACCTTTCATTTGATACCCATATCGTACAAACAAATTCTAGAGTCACCCCTGGTCCACCTTTATGGCGATATCTCGAAAAAGCGCCCACTTATAGAACTGAGGCCCACTCCCTTTTAAAATACTCATTAACACCTTTCATTTGATACCCATATTGTACAAACGCATTCTAGAGTCACCCCTGGTCCACCTTTATGGCGATATCTCGAAAAGGCGTCCACCTATAGAACTAAGGACCACTCCCTCTTAAAATACTCATTAACACCTTTCATTTGGTACCCATATCGTACAAACAAATTCTAGAATCACCCCTGGTCCACCTTTAGGGCGATATCTCGAAAAGGCATCCACCTATAGAACTAAGGCCCATTCCCTTTTAAAATACTCATTAACACCTTTCATTTGATACCCACATTGTACAAACGCATTCTAGAGCGATATCTCGAAAAGCCGCCCACCCATACAACTAAGGCCCGCTCCCTTTTAAAATACTCATTAACGCCTTTCGTTTGATACCCATATTGTACAAACAAACTCTAGGGTCACCCCTGGTCCACCTTTATGGCGATATCTCGAAAAGCCGCCCACCCATAGAACTAAGGCCCGCTCCCTTTTAAAATACTCATTAACGCTTTTCGTTTGATACCCATATTGTACAAACAAATTCTAGGGTCACCCCTGGTCCACCTTTATGGCGATATCTCGAAATAGCTAAAATCTCATATGCGCAATTGATTTGTAAGTGATTCAATATTATAGTACTCCCATGGCGTAATTTTTATAGGGATCCTCATTCTAAATTTAGGGTTTATTTTTATCTTAAATTGTATTGTTTCATGATCGGAAATTTGGTGATCGTCTAACTTTTCACACTGTGTCTTTAGTATTCGAAAAAAGTAAATCAATTTTTGTTTTTGATACCTTGGTTATACCAGTATAAAAATCAACTGTTTGATACATACAGTATGATTTAAAAAGTTCAACTAGTTGTATGCTATACGTTGACATATTATTTAAGTTAATATTAAAATCGCCTACAAGAATGTTATTAAAAGACAGCTCACTAGTACTACCTAAGACGGTACGTAAGTAGTTTATGAAATCTGCATCACTTGTGCTCGGTGAGTGATATACCACACCTATTTGCCACTTTGGATTAAAATGCTTCAATTTAATAAACATGTTTTTAGCTATTGCTTAATTATACTTAATGCTATATTCGATGGATTCATGCCATACACCAGAACACCACCAGTATGCCTACTATGTGAATCACATCTGACTAGGTTATAAGTTTGTATGCTCAACTCCTGATTCGTTATTAAACTTGTGGTACATGTTTCAGCACACAGTATTACAGCTGGATTTTTAATTTCAATTAGTCTTTCCAATTCTAATTTGTTCCCTAAAATACTATTTATATTGAGATATAGGCAAATTATATTGGTACTACTTGATTGCTACTTTCTAGTTTTGGTTTTAACTTGAATATATCTTTGATATGCTGGGCATTCCTTTGCTAAACGCAGCATGGTGTACATCAGTCTCTCTCAACTTTTTCTGGACTAGCTCACAACAGTTTACACAATTATATACACTAGATACACAGTCTCTGAAATCGTGATTGCCTCCACATCTACTACAAGCTTTTTATACTCAGTTGAGCAGAGCTCACAGAGTATATTAACTTTGATTTCATAACGGTTGGTTGTACAGGTATAAAGGAATCGAGATGGATATAGACTTCCATATATCAAAATCATCAGTATCGAAAAAAAATTTGATTGAGCCATGTCCGTCCGTTCGTCCGTCCGTCCGCCCGTTAACACGATAACTTGAGTAAATTTTGAGGTAACTTGATAAAATTTGGCATGTAGGTTCCTGAGCACTCATTGCAGTTATTTAAAATGAACGATATCGGACTATAACCACGCCCACTTTTTCGATATCGAAAATTTCGAAAAATCGAAAAAGTGCGATAATTCATTACCAAAGACGGATAATGAGATGAAACTTGGTAGGTGAGTTGAACTTATGATACAGAATAGAAAATATGTAAAATTTTGGACAATGGGTGTGGCACCGCCCACTTTTAAAAGAAGGTAATTTAGAAGTTTTGCAAGCTGTACTTTGCCAGTCGTTAAAGATATCATGATGGAATTTGGCAAGAACGTTACTGCTATTTCTATATGTATGCTTAATAAAAATTTGCAAAATCTGAGAACGACCACGCCCACTCAAAAAAAAAAATTTTAAAGTCAAATCTAAAAAAAAAAAGGTAATATCTTTACAGTATAAACGTAAATTATGTCAATATTCAACTCCAGTAATGATATGGTGCAACAAAATA
This sequence comes from Eurosta solidaginis, assembly GCF_040869045.1. Classification (NCBI taxonomy): domain Eukaryota; kingdom Metazoa; phylum Arthropoda; class Insecta; order Diptera; family Tephritidae; genus Eurosta; species Eurosta solidaginis. The sequence continues at coordinate 238,222 of NW_027137019.1, read as the reverse complement.
CAAAAATAAAAGAAATTTTCAAACTGGGCGTGGCTCCGCCCTTTTTCATTTAATTTGTCTAGGATACTTCTAATGCCATAAGTCGAACAAAAATTTACCAATCCTTGTGAAATTTTTGTAGGAGATTAGATTCTGGACGACGACGGTTTTCTGTGAAAAAGGGCGAAATCAGTTGAAGCCACGCCCAGTTTTTATACACAGTCGACCGTCTGTCCTTTCGCTCGCCGTTAACACGATAACTTGAGCAACAATCGATATATCTTTACTAAACTCAGTTCACGTAATTATCTGAACTCACTTTGTATTGGTATAAAAAATAGCCGAACTCCGCCTATGACCACGCCCACTTTTTCGATATCGAAAATTACGAAAAATGAAAAAAATGCCATAATTCTAGACCAAATACGAAAAAAGGGATGAAACATGGTAATTGGATTGGCTTATTGACGCAAAATATAACTTTAGAAAAAAAATTTTTGTAAAATGGGTGTGGCACCTTCCATATTAAGTAAAACAAAATGAAAAAGTTCTGCAGGGCGAAATCAAAAGCCTTTGGAATCTTGGCAGGAATACTGTTCGTGGTATTACATATATAAAAAAATTAGCGGTACCCGACAGATGATGGTCTGGGTCACCCTGGTCCACATTTTGGTCGATATCTCGAAAACGCCTTTGCATATACAACTACCACCACTCCCTTTTGAAATCGTTATTAATACCTTTAATTTGATACCCATATCGTACAAACACATTATAGAGTCACCCCTGGTCCACCTTAATGGAGATATCTCGAAAAGGCGTCCACCTATAGAACTAAGGCCCACTCCCTTTTAAAATACTCATTATCACCTTTCGTTTGATACCCATATTGTACCAATGCATTCTAGAGTCAGCCCTGGTCCACCTTTATAACGATATCCCGAAAAGGCATCCACCTATAGAACAAAGGCCCACTCCCTTTTAAAATTCTCATTAAAACCTTTCATTTGATACCCATATCGTACAAACAAATTCTAGAGTCACCCCTGGTCCACCTTTATGGCGATATCTCGAAAAAGCGCCCACTTATAGAACTGAGGCCCACTCCCTTTTAAAATACTCATTAACACCTTTCATTTGATACCCATATTGTACAAACGCATTCTAGAGTCACCCCTGGTCCACCTTTATGGCGATATCTCGAAAAGGCGTCCACCTATAGAACTAAGGACCACTCCCTCTTAAAATACTCATTAACACCTTTCATTTGGTACCCATATCGTACAAACAAATTCTAGAATCACCCCTGGTCCACCTTTAGGGCGATATCTCGAAAAGGCATCCACCTATAGAACTAAGGCCCATTCCCTTTTAAAATACTCATTAACACCTTTCATTTGATACCCACATTGTACAAACGCATTCTAGAGCGATATCTCGAAAAGCCGCCCACCCATACAACTAAGGCCCGCTCCCTTTTAAAATACTCATTAACGCCTTTCGTTTGATACCCATATTGTACAAACAAACTCTAGGGTCACCCCTGGTCCACCTTTATGGCGATATCTCGAAAAGCCGCCCACCCATAGAACTAAGGCCCGCTCCCTTTTAAAATACTCATTAACGCTTTTCGTTTGATACCCATATTGTACAAACAAATTCTAGGGTCACCCCTGGTCCACCTTTATGGCGATATCTCGAAAAGAAGTCCACCTATAGAACTAAGGCCCTCTCCCTTTTAAAATACTCATTAACACCTTTCATTTGGTACCCATATCGTACAAACAAATTCTAGAGTCACCCCTGGTCCACCTTTATGGCGATATCTATAAAAGGCATCCACCTATAGAACTAAGGCCCACTCCCTTTTAAAATACTCATTAACACCTTTCATTTGATACCCACACTGTACAAACGCATTCTAGAGCGATATCTCGAAAAGCCGCCCACCCATAGAACTAAGGCCCGCTCCCTTTTAAAATACTCATTAACGCCTTTCGTTTGATACCCATATTGTACAAACAAATTCTAGGGTCACCCCTGGTCCACCTTTATGGCGATATCTCGAAATGAAGTCCACCTATAGAGCTAAGGCCCTCTCCATTTTAAAATACTCATTAACACCTTTCATTTGATACCCATATCGTACAAACAAATTCTAGAGTCACTCCTGGTCCACCTTTATGGCGATATCTCGAAAAGGCGTCCACCTATAGAACTAAGGCCCACGCCCTTTTAAAATACCCATTAACACCTTTCTTTTGATACCCATATTGTACAAACAAATTCTAGGGTCACTCCTGGTCCACCTTTATGGCGATATCTCGAAAAGAAGTCCACCTATAGAACTAAGGCCCACTCCCTTTTAAAATACTCATTAACACCTTTCATTTGATACCCATATCGTACAAACAAATTCTAGAGTCACTCCTGGTCCACCTTTATGGCGATATCTTGAAACGGCGTCCACCTATGGAACTAAGGATCACACCCTTTTAAAATACCCATTAACACCTTTCTGTTGATACCCATATTATACAAACAAATTCTAGGGATTCAAGGGGTTGTGTAGCGCAATATATAGCTTCTCCAACCCAATTGTCAACCTCACCTTCGAGCGGCAAATCCCGTTTCACTAACAGACGAGGCTCTGGCGACCCCAAGCTCCTCAGGGAACTTGGGGGTGGGGAGGGAGGGATGGCCTGAAGGTTTAATGTGGCCATATAAATCGTTCCCGAGATGGTCGGGCCAGCACCTTAATGGTGCTGTTACCGGATCGTATCGGATCTGTATCCGACAAAGGACCATCACATCGATAACACTCCCCAAAGCCTTCGGGGAGTAACCTAATCGCTACAACAACAACAACAACAACAACAGGGTCACCCCTGTTCCACCTTTATGGCGATATCTCGAAAAGAAGTCCACCAATAGAACTAAGGCCCACTCCCTTTTAAAATACTCATTAACACCTTTCATTGGATACCCATATCGTACAAAACAATTCTAGAGTCACTCCTGGTCCACCTTTATGGCGCTATCTCGAAAAGGCGTCCACCTATAGAACTAAGGCCCACGCCCTTTTAAAATACTCATAAACACCTTTGATTTGACACCCATATCGTACAAACAAATTCTAGAGTCATCCCTGGTCCACCTTTATGGCGATATCCCTGAATGGCGTCCACCTATAGGACCATGGCCCTCTTAAAATACTCTTTAATACCACCCATTTGATACACATGTCATGCAAACACATTCCAGGGTTACCCTAGGTTCATTTTCCTACATGGTGATTTTCCCTTACTTTGTCTCCATAGCCCTGAACTGAGTATGTAATGTTCTGTTACACCCGAACTTAGCCTCCCTTACTTGTTTATTGATACATTCAACCGCCTTGTGATTAAATCCCAAGCATTTAAAGCATCTAAATACTCTTTCATAATCAGTAATTATGCAAGAGCCCCATTCCACATTAATTCTCTTTTGTTTAATAATATTGTCGTATGTTTCTATATCTGTTTCAGCAAGAGCATTGAAACATTCTTCTCTTCGACTGAAATTCTCAAAAACCTTTACAAATTTGAAATGTTTACCCTCACATATGCTATTTTGTTTTGTAATACATTCTATCAATCGCTCACTGCTAAACCTCTCAGTTAAACCAATAACTTTAAATATTTTTTTTATCTCTCTCTTATCTTTTTTTTTTCCAGATCGTATTCATTCCCAATTTGTTCCACTATCTTTTTCTGCAATAGTTCGCATGATTCCTTATTCTTTCATTGAACTACTATCCCTCCCTTGTTGATCTCTTTTACTGCTGTGACATGACATTCGGTTGGCTCTATGACTGTTTTAAGCGCAATTTTGTGTGTTTATTTTTCTTTGCTTTGTCTTTCGGTTTAATAGCAATCATATTTTCACTTTGTAAGGCTGCTTGTGCATATGTAATTTTTTTGTTTACATTTGAGTTGTTGTTTAGGCTGGTACCCGCCAAAACTTCAATTAACTTTTCACTATTATTTTCTATTGTTTGTGATAACTCAGACAGTATATCTTTTCTCATTTGAGTAATTTTAATTTCTACATTATGTTCAAGTAGTGAATTAAAATCAGTCATCAGACTAACTTTCAACTGCTGTATTTTGTGAAATAATGCTTCTTCAATTATATCTTTCATTTCTGTCTTTCCGATTCTCTTTTGATCGCAACTTTGTATCAAATGTTTTATTTCAATAAATTTGGTATTGGTATCACATACTGAGCATTGGTTGCAAAACCGATTTAAATTAGCATTCTCACTCAATAGTTTAATTTCTTGTCTTTTCATGTTACTGCATTTTATGCAGAAAAAAGATCCACAGCCACCCGAATATGAAATCGCATCGTCTATTTGCACTAATTTTATAATGCATTATTTGCATTCAGACGGCGGCATTTTGCCTAATCCGCCACAACTTTTTCATAAAAATTTGTTGATAAAGTCACTGCCTTCACAATTTCCAATTTGGAATTTATATTTTTTGCTCACCAACGAGTTTATTTAACAATTAGATTAAAAATTAAAAGTTCAATTGCGCATGAAAATAGAAACTGATACGGATCAAATAAAAACACGTCCGTCTTCTTTCACTCTTTCTTATATATACTGTTCGTCCGCCCATTCCCAATATTTCGTAATTGGTCTTTTGAACGGTAGACCAAATAGCTTTTGTATTCTAGATGTTTCAAAAGTTTTTTGGGATCCTTGGTCTAGAAGAGCACGAATATTAAAGGTTTCTCCCTTGTGTAACAGGGGAATGTTTGTTGTGGCGAGCAATGTTCGCTCTCTACTACTAGAGAAGTGTGAGAGTACGTTCTCCGTGCTATTTTGAGTAGCTGTCTCAGAGTTCATCTATGCCGCCTGTTAAGAGGTACAAGGTTTTTCTTCATCGATGGTCACGTGAGATATGACGAGATTTTTCTTCCGTTTTGAGCTGTTTTGCGTTTGATTGTTGGCTGAGTAGTGTCGGAGGGAGTGGTGTCGCTTTTGGCAGTAAACTGAAGTGAAACTGCTTCAGCATTGCCTTTCTGAGTGGAAGTAGGCCAAACAGTTCTGGCAATACCTGTTTTCCCTTACGAATTTGTTTCTATTGTTGCGTTCACCCTGTGTGACGGATCGGGACATAAGTCTGGCAACCTCATGTCCGTGTCATGTCAGCAAATGACAAACGTCAGTTGCACGCTTATCGGCGCAATTTCCGCGGCCAACTTCCCTTTTAATCGACAGCAGCGGAGGCGAACACACACGCTCAATACAAGAACGAACAAAACCAGGAAAATTTCTTCCCACCAAAGTTTATCGGGTCACCACTTACGGTTTGGAAGCGACCTAGTGATCGCAAAATAAGTATCACATCGCCCGACTGGCCACTGAGTTTGGCAATTGCTTGGGGGCAGATTCCACCGTCTTCAGCACGGCCTATACGTGTCGGCACTGCAATTTTTTTTTTGTGCCATCCTGCATCAACACTTACATTTTTGTAGAGTGTGCGACATTCGTCAGCGGCGTTGGAAAGAGGTAAGGTAGTGTAAATAATACGGGGGTAGTGAATTAATATCTTGTCCCCATAGCTGCAGTCTGTCCCAGCCGCGCGAAACAGCCGCCGTGTCGCCAGGACGATCGGGCCACGCGGTTGGTGAATCAACCACGGCACCTACGAGTACATTGTTGGGCGAAAAGGCGGGAGGCAAAGGGTCGCCTATCCGGACCGAAATAAGAGCGTAACACCACCGGGCATCTAGGGCCATACACAAAAGCGGCACAACCACTTAAGGAAGCCTCAGTAGCATTCGTCTGAGCACAATATAGATGCAGGACTACATCCAATTAATAAAGCAGTACTCTGGTCGGACGGGTTACAGGTTTTCCTAGTTTAAGCATATATTTAGTAACGGGTAGAAACACATATACGTTTGTACACAGCCATATATTTGGTGGTGAATTTCGGGGAGTGTTTGGTAGCACCGCAAATAACGTAGGTTTGTCCTCGAAATACCCATTCATAATTCAAGTCTGAGTGAATAACCATTATAGGAAGGGGTCCGAGAGAGAGTAATAATTCGCCACCGCGGGGTTATCCAATTACCCTGAGAGTATTCCCTGATACAAGACGTCTTGTAGGACTGGGTGGGAATTTGATCTATTCGTCGGATGTTCTCCTAGAGGAACCTAACCCGTTCCGGTTTCTTTTGCGTTGTGTTTTATTTCTTGGGGAGGGCGAACCGACGTTCGTATGTATTCCTGACAATGTGTGGATATAGCAGTGACTGCACTCAGCAGAAGATCCCGATAACGCCAAATGTTGGTATCATATATATACGTTTGTAAGTTTGTGGATAACCCATATAACCAGAAATGAAAATTGAATTGAATCAAATATAAATAATCGAGAATAAGTACAGGAGCTAGGAATCAAACGTTTATATACTCTTAGGTAAAAGTAGTTGATATGTTAAGCATTTATGTACACCTAAGCTAAACCCGGATGAACCGGTCGAAGATTTATATAAGCCGAGTAGCTCATAGAATATAATAACAGACTGAACTGAATTAGACCTCAGATTAAATTTATATTGTAGAACGTAAGATTCCGACGAAATAGAGGTGGTGCCTGACGGTAAGGCACCCAAGTGCATGACCTATGTATAAGGTGGAGGGCGTGGGGAATAGGTGTTGGTTGCACCAGTTAAGGTGCGTATCAAGACTCGTATAAAGAGCGGCTAGTATTGCCATAGATCCCACACCATACATACCCCAAGTATATATATATATGCACGCATGCAGGGTCATGGGCAAGGGATGGGATATTTAGGTACATAATTTTTAAGGTTAATTAGTTGTGAATTTTTGTCTCGCAATCATGGCTACATATGATTGCATACGTATTTATATAACATATTAATATAATAAACATGAATTGTTAATTTTGCAGATTTGTTGACGATATTCTTTTAGATGTGGGGGAGACGGACGGACATGTGGACAGTAAGGGGGGGGTGAATTTTAAGGGGGCAGATACGGGCGTTCATATTGGGGTCGGCAGCAATATCATTAGCCAATGCCGACCATGGAAGGGTGGGTTGTGAATGGCTGGCCAATCGCCATCTCTGGCCAAGAGGGGTTGTCCCGGGCAGCGTGGTATCCCTAGAGTGAACATGGAGAGTATCAGGTATGTATTTTTTTTTTCCTTGTATGGTGCGGTTGGTATGGCTCAGAGTCGCAAGAACCACCCCGTAGTCCGGCGAGCTAGCTCGAGCTAAAAGCAAGCATACCTGCGCGACGACTGGGGCATGCAACATGATGGTGAGGCAATCGGGAGAGCATGCGTCCGCCTGGCAAAAATACCGCACGTAACACTATTTTGAACTGAGATTTCTTTAAATTTGACACAATTCATCAGTGAGTGATTGCTGTTGCATAACTTGCACGAAGCCTGCCTTTTTGGGTCAGTGTGCAATGAGTGAGTCTTGTTCCTTGAGTGGAACGGGTTATTGGTAGGAGTAGAAGAAGGCGGGGTGAAATTAGGTTGATTGGGCTTTGGTTTGTTAGGCCTATATGTGGATAGGCGTTCTACTACCTCATTCCGAGTAGTCAGGAACTGGTCCAACTCGGACCACAGAGGAAGTTCCTTGCGGGAATTGAGTGATTGCTCCCATAACGCTTGAGTTTCGTCTGGGAGTTTGGAGGAGCAGAGGTATACCAGCATCGGGTCTCAATTGTTCGCGGAAACACCGTTAGCTTTAAAGGTTAAGATACAATTACTTATCGCGGTTTGCTCGTACTGTATCCGTTCTCCATTTTCACTTGTTACGGGTTGTATATTAAAGAGGGTTTTGAGCTGGTTGTCGACGAGAATTCGGCGGTTCTCATATCGATGCTTTAATGCATTCCACGCAAGCTCAAAACTTTGGTCATTAAGAGGCAAATTTTTAATAAGGAGGTTTGCTTTACTACGGGTTTTTGCCTCAAATGGTAAAGTTTTTGGGCAGGAGAGAGTTTGGGGTGACTAATGGACACTACAGTAAACATGTCCCTAAAGGATGGCCAGTCTTCATATTGTAACGTACTGCAATTCCTCTTATTTGCCTTTCTGCTAAGTTCGAATGACTAAACTGTTGAATAAATAACTCCAATATTGAATAATGGAAAAATGGCCTTTATTAAAGTACTTCACAATAACACTTATACTTTGCAACTAGCTGGCTTAATAACCAAACTGATACCTTAAATGAAACTGACTTTCAAAATAATACTGCTATTGCTCGCTATATAGCGTCTTAATCGAAACCCTTGATAGCTCAAATCAAACTGAATTCCAGCGCCTCTACATTTGCTGCCTTTTATCCTCTCTGATTTCAATGTTCGCATCTTCTAGGCACTTCCAGAATCTACTAGTTACCATCAGCTCTCAAACTTCTCAGCTGTAACTACAATTGCACGATTTTATAGCTTCTCTCATTGCATACTCTCAGGAGTATCTCAGATGTATGCATGTGTTTGTGCATTGATTCTTCGCTGCTCGTATACGTACATGGTACATATGTGTAGACACAATTATTGTTTCGTTTATGTAGATACATAATGATTGAATTATTGATGTGAATTCACGTCACTGCTTAGCATCGGCTTAGAGATAGCAGCACCCCTTAGTTTTGCTAATATTCGTAACACTGTCCTCCATCTAAGTCGAACAAAAATTTACCAATCCTTGTGAAATTTGGTAGGAGATTAGATTCTAGGACGACGACGGTTTTCTGTGAAAATGGGCGAAATCAGTTGAAGCCACGCCCAGTTTTTATACACAGTCGACGGCCTGTCTTTCCGCTCACCGTTAACACGATAACTTGAGCAAAAATCGATATATCTTTACTAAACTCAGTTCACGTAATTATCTGAAATCACTTTGTATTGGTATAAAAAATGGCCGAACTCCGCCTATGACCACGCCCACTTTTTCGATATCGAAAATTACGAAAAATGAAAAAAATGCCATAATTCTATACCAAATACGAAAAAGGGGATGAAACATGGTAATTGGATTGGTTTATTGACGCAAAATATAACTTTAGAAAAAAAATTTTTGTAAAATGGGTGTGACACCTTCCATATTAAGTAAAACAAAATGAAAAAGTTCTGCAGAGCGAAATCAAAAGCCTTTGGAATCTTGGCAGGAATACTGTTCGTGGTATTACATATATAAATAAATTAGCGGTACCCGACAGATGATGGTCTGGGTCACCCTGGTCCACATTTTGGTCGATATCTCGAAAACGCCTTCGCATATACAACTACCACCACTCCCTTTTAAAACTCTCATTAATACCTTTAATTTGATACCCATATCGTACAAACAAATTCTAGAGTCACCCCTGGTCCACCTTTATGGCGGTATCTCTAAAAAGCGTCCACTTATAGAACTAAGGCCCACTCCCTTTTAAAATACTCATTAACACCTTTCATTTGGTACCCATACCGTACAAACAAATTCTAGAGTCACCCCTGGTCCACCTTTATGGCGATATCTCCAAAAGACATCCACCTATAGAACTAAGGCCCACTCCCTTTTAAAATACTCATTAACACCTTTCATTTGATACCCGTATTGTACAAACGTATTCTAGAGTCCCCCTGGTCCACCTTTATGGCGATATCTCGAAAAGCCGCCCACCCATAGAACTAAGGCCCGCTGCCTTTTAAAATACTAATTAACGCCTTTCGTTTGATACCCATAATGTACAATCGCATTCTATAGTCACCCCTGGTCCAACTATATGGCGATATCTCGAAAAGAAGTCCACCTATAGAGCTAAGGCCCACTCCCTTTTAAAATACTCATTAACACCTTTCACTTGATACCCATATCGTACAAACAAATCCTAGAGTCACTCCTGGTCCACCTTTATGGCGATATCTCGAAAAGGCGTCCACCTATAGAACTAAGGCCCACGCCCTTTTAAAATACTCATAAGCACCTTTGATTTGATACCCATATCGTACAATCAAATTCTAGAGTCAGCCCTGGTCCACCTTTATGGCGATATCCCTAAATGTCGTCCACCTATAGAACCATGGCCCTCTTAAAATACTCTTTAATACCATCCATTTGATACACATGTCATGCAAACACATTCCAGGGTTACGCTAGATTCATTTTCCTACATGGTGATTTTCCCTTACTTTGTCTCCATAGCTCTCAACTGAGTATGTAGTGTTCTGTTACACCCGAACTTAGCCTTCCTTACTTGTTTATTGATACATTCAACCGCCTTGTGATTAAATCCCAAGCATTTAAAGCATCTAAATACTCTTTCATAATCAGTAATTATGCAAGAGCCCCATTCCACATTAATTCTCTTTTGTTTAATAATATTGTCGTATGTTTCTATATCTGTTTCAGCAAGAGCATTGAAACATTCTTCTCTTCGACTGAAATTCTCAAAAACCTTTACAAATTTGAAATGTTTACCCTCACTTATGCTATTTTGTTTTGTAATACATTCTATCAATCGCTCACTGCTAAGCCTCTCAGTTAAACCAATAACTTTAAATATTTTTTTTTTTTATCTCTCTCTTATCTTTTGTTTTTTCCATATCGTATTCATTCCCAATTTGTTCCGCTATCTTTTTGTGCAATAGTTCGCATGATTCCTTATTCTTGCATTGAACTACTATCCCTCCGTTGTTGATCTCTTTTACTGCTGTGACATGACATTCGGTTGGCTCTATGACTGTTTTAAGCGCTATTTTGGTGTGTTTATAATACTCAGTTGAGCAGAGCTCACAGAGTATATTAACTTTGATTGGATAACGGTTGGTTGTACATGTATAAAGGAATCGAGATAGATATAGACTTCCATATATCAAAATCATCAGTACCGAAAAAAAAATTGATTGAGCCATGTCCGTCCGTCCGTCCGTCCGTTAACACGACAACTTGGGTAAAATTTGAGGTATCCTGACCAAATTTGGTATGTACGTTCCTGGGCACTCATCTCAGATCGGTATTTAAAATGAACGATATCGGACCATAACCACGCCCACTTTTTCGATATCGAAAATTTCGAAAAATTGAAAAAGTGCGATAATTCATTACCAAAGACGGATAAAGCAATGGAACTTGGTAGGTGGGTTGAACTTATGACGCAGAAAAGAAAATAAGTAAAATTTTGGACAATGGACGTGGCACCGCCCACTTTTAAAAGAAGGTAATTTAGAAGTTTTGCAAGCTGTAATTTGGCAGTCGTTGAAGATATCATGATGAAGTTTGGCAGGAACGTTACCTGTATTACTATATGTTTGCTTAATAAAAATTAGCAAAATTGGAGAACGAACACGCCCACTTTAAAAAAATTTTTTTTTTTAAGTGAAATTTTTACAAAAAATTTAATATCTTTACAGTATATAAGTAATTTATGTCAACATTCAACTCCAGGAATGATATGGTGCAACAAAATACAAAAACAAAAGAAAATTTCAAAATGGGCGTGGCTCCGCCATTTTCATTTGATTTGTTTAGGATACATTTAATGCCATAAGTCGAACAAATATTTACCAATCCTTGTGAAATTTGGTACGCGCTTAGCTTCTGGGACGATAACTGTTTTCTGTGAAAAAGGGCGAAATCGGTTGAAGCCACGCCCAGTTTTTATACACAGTAGATCGTCTGTCCTTCCGCTCGGCCGTTAACACGATAACTTGAGCAAAAATCGATATATCTTTACTAAACTCAGTTCACATAATTATCTGAACACACTTTGTATTGGTATAAAAAATGGCCGAAATCCGTCTATGACCACGCCCACTTTTTCGATTTCGAAAATTACGAAAAATTAAAAAATGCCATAATTCTATACCAAATACGAAAAAGGGATGAAACATGGTAATTGCATTGGTTTATTGACGCAAAATATAACTTTAGAAAAGAACTTTGTAAAATGGGTGTGACACCTACCATATTAAGTAGAAGAAAATGAAAAATGTCTGCAGGGCGAAATCGAAAGCCCTTGGAATCACGGCACGAATACTGTTCGTGGTATTACATTTATAAATAAATTAGCGGTACTCGACAGATGATGTTCTGGGTCACCCTGGTCCACATTTTGGTCGAAATCTCGAAAACGCCTTCACATATACAACTACCACAACTCCCTTTTAAAATTCTTATTAATACCTTTAATTGGACACCCATACTGTACAAACACATTATAGACTCACCCCTGGTCCCCCTATAGAACTAAGACCCACTCCCTTTTAAAATAATCATTAACACCTTTCATTTGATACCCATATCGTACAAACAAATTCTAGAGTCACCCCTGGTCCACCCTTATATCGCTATTGCGAAAAGGCGTCCACCCATAGAACTAAGGCCCACTCCCTTTTAAAATACTCATTAACACCTTTCGTTTGATACCCATATTGTATAAACGCATTCTAGAGTCATCCCTTGAATGATATGGTGCAACAAAATACAAAAACAAAAGAAAATTTCAAAATGGGCGTGGCTCCGCCATTTTCATTTGATTTGTTTAGGATACATTTAATGCCATAAGTCGAACAAATATTTACCAATCCTTGTGAAATTTGGTAGGCGCTTAGATTCTGGGACGATAACTGTTTTCTGTGAAAAAGGGCGAAATCGGTTGAAGCCACGCCCAGTTTTTATACACAGTAGATCGTCTGTCCTTCCGCTCGGCCGTTAACACGATAACTTGAGCAAAAATCGATATATCTTTACTAAACTCAGTTCACATAATTATCTGAACACACTTTGTATTGGTATAAAAAATGGCCGAAATCCGTCTATGACCACGCCCACTTTTTCGATTTCGAAAATTACGAAAAATTAAAAAATGCCATAATTCTATACCAAATACGAAAAAGGGATGAAACATGGTAATTGCATTGGTTTATTGACGCAAAATATAACTTTAGAAAAGAACTTTGTAAAATGGGTGTGACACCTACCATATTAAGTAGAAGAAAATGAAAAATTTCTGCAGGGCGAAATCGAAAGCCCTTGGAATCACGGCACGAATACTGTTCGTGGTATTACATTTATAAATAAATTAGCGGTACTCGACAGATGATGTTCTGGGTCACCCTGGTCCACATTTTGGTCGAAATCTCGAAAACGCCTTCACATATACAACTACCACAACTCCCTTTTAAAATTCTTATTAATACCTTTAATTGGACACCCATATTGTACAAACACATTATAGACTCACCCCTGGTCCCCCTATAGAACTAAGACCCACTCCCTTTTAAAATAATCATTAACACCTTTCATTTGATACCCATATCGTACAAACAAATTCTAGAGTCACCCCTGGTCCACCCTTATATCGCTATTGCGAAAAGGCGTCCACCCATAGAACTAAGGCCCACTCCCTTTCAAAATACTCATTAACACCTTTCGTTTGATACCCATATTGTATAAACGCATTCTAGAGTCATCCCTTGTCCACCTTTATGGCGATATCTCGAAAAGGCGTCCACTTATAACTCCCTTTTAAAATACTCATTAACACCTTTCATTTGATACCCATATCGTACAAACAAATTCTAGAGTCACCCCTGGTCCACCTTTATGGCGATATCTCAAAAAGGCGTCCACCTATAGAGCTAAGGCCCACTCCCTTTTAAAATACTCATTAACACCTTTAATTTGATACCCATATCGTACAAACAAATTCTAGAGTCACCCCTGGCCCGCCTTTATATCGATATTTCGAAAAGGCGTCCACCCATAGAACTAAGGCCCACTCCCTTTTAAAATACTCATTAACACCTTTCGTTTGATACCCATATTGTATAAACGCATTCTAGAGTCATCCCTGGTCCACCTTTATGGCGATATCTCGAAAAGGCGTCCACCTATAAAACTAAGGCCCACTCTCTTTTAAAATACTCATTAACGCCTTTCATTTGATACCCATATCGTACAAATTCTAGAGTCACCCCTGATCCACCTTTATGGCGATATCTCGAAAAGGCGTCCACCCATAGAACTAAGGCCCACTCCCTTTTAAAATACTCATTAACACCTTTCGTTTGATACCCATATTGTATAAACGCATTCTAGAGTCATCCCTGGTCCACCTTTATGGCGATATCTCGAAAAGGCGTCCACCTATAAAACTAAGGCCCACTCTCTTTTAAAATACTCATTAACACCTTTCATTTGATACCCATATCGTACAAACAAATTCTAGGGTCACCCCTGGTCCACCTTTATGGCAATATCTCGAAAAGGCGTCCACCCATAGAACTAAGGCCCACTCCCTTTTAAAACACTCATTAACACCTTTCGTTTGACACCCATATTGTACAAACGCATTCTAGAGTAACCCCTGGTCCACCTTTATAACGATATCCCGAAAAGGCGTCCACCTATAGAGCTAAGGCCCACTCCCTTTTAAAATACCCTTTAACGCCTTTCATTTGATACCCATGTCGTACAAACAAATGCTAGAGTCACCCCTGGTCCACCTTTATGGCGATATCTTGAAAATGCGTCCAGTTATAGAACTAAGGCCCACTCCCTTTTAAAATACTCGTTAACACCTTTCATTTGATACCCATATCGTACAAACAAATTCTAGTGTGACCCCCTGGTCCACCTTTTTGGCGATATCTCGAAAAGGCGTCCACCTATAGAACTAAGGCCCACTCCCTTTTAAAATACTCATTAACACCTTTCATTTGATACCCATATCGTACAAACAAATTATAGAGTCACCCCTGGTCCACCTTTATGGCGATATCTCGAAAAGCCGTCCGCCTGTAGAACTAGGGCCCACTCCCTTTTAAAATACTCATTAACACCTTTCATTTGATACCCATTTCATACAAACAAATTCTAGAGTAACCCCTGGTCCACCTTTATGGCGATATCTCGAAAAGGCGTCCACCTATAGAACTGAGGCCAACGCCCTTTAAAAACCCCATTAACACCTTTCTTTTGATACCCATATCGTACAAACAAATTCTAGAGGATTCCTTAAAATACTTAGGAGTGCACATTGACTCTAAGTTAACTTTCAAAGAGCACTTCAGAGCGGTGGGGGAGAAAATTACCAAAGTTAATGGATCACTTATGCGAATAATGCCTAACATTGGTGGTCCGAGCGAAGCTACACGTCAGCTGTTGTCCACAGTAAGCAGCTCAATAATACTATACGCAGCACCAGTGTGGTATGGATCTAAACAGACCCATCAAAAATATATATTAGCAGCGTACCGACTTGCTTCTTTAAGAATAGAAAGTGCTTATCGGACGGTGTCCGACGACGCGATCCTGGTTCTAACCCGGAAAATCCCAGTGGGTTTACTGGAAAGCGAAATGGCCGATCTATATAACACTAATATCGAGCGACCATCTGAAGAAGACAAGAAAAGAGCAAGGACACAAACAATAGCTAAGTGGCAAGAACGGTGGGAGGACTTGAGTAAAGGGCGTTGGACTTTCACACTAGTTTGGAACGTAGCTCAATGGAATGAGCGGAAGCACGGCGAACTGAACTACCATCTCACGCAGATAATGAGTGGACATGGCGGTTTCAAAGAGTATTTATGGAAGCGTAGGATAGAGGAAGATCCTCATTGCCCAATGTGTACCACGGAGTTAGAAAACGCAGAACACGTCATGTTCCACTGCCCCCGTTTCCACGAAGAAAGACTCACCTTGCATGGAGTCTTTGGGGAGGAACCTACCACGAGCAATTTAGTATCACATATGTGCAACAGGAAAGAGTGCTGGACTGCAGTGAGCAAAATGGCATTTATAGTAATGACACGCCTGATGGATGCTGAGAAGGAGCGCAGAGAAATGCGCATGCGAAACAGTGGCGATTAAATGAACACTCAGAGCAAATAGCGGGAACCTAGATGCAGGGACAACAGTAGGCTCTTAAAAAATGAGAAATATGGAACGCCACCCTGATGTAATGCGAAAGTGGTGCCGGGGTGGGCGACGGTTCCAGAACGGGGCTGTTTTTTAGTCTACGGACACGCGGTTGCGGCGACGGCAGCAATTATGGTGCATTAGGCATTTTTCAGCCTCCCCGCAAAAAAAAAAAAAAAAAAAAAAAAAAAAAGAGTCACCCCTGGTCCACCTTTATGGCGATATCTCGAAAAGGCGTCCACCTATAGAACTAAGGCCCACACCCTTTTAAAATATTCATTAACACCTTTCATTTGATACCCATATCGTACAAACAACACATTCCAGGGTTACCCTAGGTTCATTTTCCTACCTGGTGATTTTCCCTTATTTTGTCTTCATAGCTCTCAACTGAGTATGTAGGGTTCTATTACACCCGAACTTAGCCTTCCTTACTTGTTTTTCTTTGCTTTGTCTTTCGGTTTAATAGCAATCATATTTTCACTTTGTAAGGCTGCTTGTGCATATGTAATTTTTTTGTTTACATTTGTGTTGTTGTTTAGGCTGGTACCCGCCAAAACTTCGTTTAACTTTTCACTATTATTTTAGTGAATTAAAATCAGTCATCAGACTAACTTTCAACTGCTGTGTTTTGTGAAATAATGCTTCTTCAATTATATCTTTCATTTCTGTCTTTCCGATTCTCTTTTGATCGCAACTTTGTATCAAATGTCTTATTTCAATAAATTTGGTATTGGTATCACATACCGAGCATTGATTGCAAAACCTCTTTAAATTAGCATTCCCACTCAATAGTTTAATTTCTTGTCTTTTCATGTTGCTGCATTTTATGCAGAAAAAAGATCCACAGCCACCCGAATATGAAATCGCATCGTCTATTTGCACTTATTTTATCATGTATTATTTGCATTCAGACGGCGGTATTTTGCCAAATCCGCCACCACTTTTTCATAAAAATTTGTTGATAAAGTCACTGCCTTCACAATTTCCAATTTGGAATTTATATTTTTTGCTCACCAACGAGTTTATTTAACAATTAGATTAAAAATTAAAATTTCAATTGCGCATGAAAATAAAAGCTGATACGGATCAAATAAAAACACGTCCGTCTTCTTTCACTCTTTCTTATATATACTGTTCGTCCGCCCATTCCTAATATTACGTAATTAGTCTTTTGAACGGTAGACCAAGTAGCTTTCGTATTCTAGTGGTTTCAAAAGTTTTTTGGGATCCTTGGTCTAGAAGAGCACGAATATTAAGGTTTCTCCTTGTGTAACAGGGGAATGTTTGTTGTGGCGAGCAAGGTTCGCTTTCTACTACTAGAGAAGTGTGAAAGTACGTGCTCCGTGCTATTTTGAGTAGCTGTCTCAGAGTTCATCTATGCCGCCTGTTAAGAGGTACAAACAAGGCTTTTCTTCATCGATGGTCACGTGAGATGTGACGAGATTTTTCTTCGGTTTTGAGCTGTTTTGCGTTTGGTTGTTGGCTGAGTAGTGTCGGAGGGAGTGGTGTCGCTTTTGGCAGTAAACTGAAGTGAAACTGCTTCAGCATTGTCTTTCTGAGTGGGAGTAGGCCAAACAGTTCTGGCAATACCTGTTTTCCCTTACGAATTTGTTTCTATCTTGAACTGAGAGCTCTTTAAATTTGACAAAATTCATCAGCGAGTGATTGCTGTTGCATAACTTGCACGAAGCCCTCCTTTTTGGGTCAGTGTGCAATGAGTGTGTCTTGTTCCTTGAGTGGAACGGGTTATTGGTAGGAGTAGAAGAACGCGGAGTGAAATTAGGTTGATTAGGCTTTGGTTTGTTAGGCATATATGTGGTTAGGCGTTCTACTTCCTCATACCGAGTAGTCAGGAACTGGTCCAACTCGGACCACAGTGGAAGTTCCTTGCGGGAATTGAGTTATTGCTCCCATAACGCTTGAGTTTCGTCTGGGAGGTTGGAGGAGCAGAGATATACCAGCATCGGGTCCCAATTGTTCGTGGAAACACCGTTAGCTTTAAGGGTTGAGATACAATAATTTATCGTGGTTTGCTCGTACTGTATCCGTTCTCCCTTTTCACTTGTTATGGGTTGTATATTAAAGAGGGTTTTGAGCTGGTTGTCGACGAGAATTCGGCGGTTCTTATATCGATGCTTTAATGCATTCCACGCAAGCTCAAAACTTTGGTCATTAAGATGCAAATTTTTAATAAGGAGGGTTGCTTTACCACGTATTTTTGCCTCAAATGGTAAAGTTTTTGGGCAGGAGAGAGTTTGGGGTGAATAATGTACACTGCAGTAAACATGTCCCTAAAGGATGGCCAGTCTTCATATTGTAACGATTTTACTGCAATTCCTCTTATTTGCCCTTCTGCTAAGTTCGAATCACTAAACTGTTGAATAAATAACTCCAATATTGAATAAAGAAAAAAATGGCCTTTATTAAAGTACTTCACAATAACACTTATACTGCAACTAGCTGGCTTAATAACCAAACTGAGAGCTTAAATGAAACTGACTTTCAAAATAATACTGCTGTTGCTCGCTAGATAGCATCTTAATCGAAGCTCTTGATAGCTCAACTCAAACTGAATTCCAGCGCCTCTACATTTGCTGCCTTTTATAATCTCTGATTTCAACGTTCGCATCTTCTAGGCGCTTCCAGAATCTACTAGTTGCCATCAGCTCTCAAACTTCTCAACTGTAACTACAATTGCACGATTTTATAGCTTCTCTCATTGCATACATTCAGGAGTATCTCAGATGTATGCATGTGTTTGTGCATTGATTCTCCGCTGCTCGTATACGTACATGGTACATATGTGCAGACACAATTATTGTTTCGTTTATGTAGCTACATAGTGATTGAATTATTGATGTGAATTCACGTCACTGCTTAGCATCGGCATAGAGATAGCAGCACCCCTTAGTTTTGCTAATATTCGTAACACTGCCCTCCACCTAAGTGTGATCGTCCCGATCAGACAAATCTCTCGATCTAAACGCTGCTAGCATCGCCAAATGTACCACTCTTCTATTACGTGATTTCCCAATTGCTTGTATGCGGTAGATGACATCACTGATCGTCTTCACAACTCTGTACGGGCCTTCCCAACTGCACCGATATTTGGATGGAACACCTTTCCGCCGGTGAGGGTGGTACAGCAGTACCAAATCTCCCTCCCGGAAAACTTCCAAATTATTTTCCTTGTCGTACCTGGTTTCATCTTACTACTCATTATCCTGGATCGTTCCCTGGTACTCTGTTGCTTGGCCAATGAACTACTTCGAAGAGCTTGCCCTTGACGGATTGGCTTCGCATAATCAGTATCGTTCCCACGTTTCACAAGAGTAGTGCGCTCCGGCTTGAAACTACCCTCGCATTTTTTCTCGGAAATTCGTTGCTTCGTTTTCCTGCGTCTTTTAGGTTTTGTCAATGCCGGTATTTTTCTCGCAGGTACTTTTAATTTCGCTTTATTTGGCCCATTCGATCCATCAACCTTTTCTTTTGACTTTCGTGGCTTTTGTCGAGTCTTCTCCACCATTACTCGATTACTACTGAATCCTTTCTGCAAACTGAAGTTAAGTGGTATATCCTGGTTCTTATAACGAATCACCCTTTTCTGCATATCGATCTTGGTGTCATGGTCAACCAAGAAGTCCACTCCCAATATGACTTCATCAACGATCTCCGCCACAATGAATTTGTGTAAAACCATGACCTTCCCAATTAAGACTTCACAGATCACTTCTCCCCGGACTTGGTTATACTCGCCAGTGACCGTACGCAACCTTGCTCCAGGTAATGAGTTTACTCTCCCGTAGATCAAATCAGATCGAATCAAGGAATGAGATGCGCCCGTATCTACAGTCAGTACATGTTTTTATCATCCACATTCCCTCTGACGGTAAGACTGCTCGATTTTCTACCAATTTGCAACACAGATATCACAGGGCATTCAATAGCTGGATCTAGCTCTCGATCTCTACCTCTTACTCGCTCTTGCTCATCTCCTCCATCTTTGCGTTTACGGCCACCCACATTGTTGGAACTATTAGGAACAAGATCGCAATGAAGTGCAATGTGACCGGACTTCCCGCATTTGAAGCATTTGATAACTTTTTCACTCCGCTTTTGCGATCCTTTCAGCGCCTCCAATATTGTGTCTACCCACTCTGGCCTTTCTACTTCCACACGGCGTGCTTTGAAAACTGGCTTACACAGAAGCGACGCTGTTTCCTGAATCAGAGCTTGTGACACCGTTTCTGCGAATGTTGGCTTTGGGTTTGCGTATGTAGCTCGCTTTGTTTCGACGTCCCGTATGACATTTATAAAGCTCTTAATCTTTACCCTTTCAGTGTATTCCACGGGTGCGTCCGCATTCGCTAAATGTGCCAGCCTTTCAATATCCGACGCAAACTCTTGCAACGTTTCACCAGGCCTCTGGAAGCGGTTCAGCCACTACATTTGTTATATCTGTCTCCGATGCTCAGTTCCGTATCGTCTCTCTAGAGCGCCCATCAATGCTTCATAACAGTTCCGTTCGACCTCTGGAATGGTTTGTAAAATCTCAGCTGCAGGCCCTTTCAACGCCATGAACAGTGCAGCAACTTTATCTTCAGCATTCCAGTTGTACACTGCTGCGGTCTTCTCAAACTGTAGCTTAAAGACCTGGAAAGGGACAGAACCGTCAAAGGATGGTGTCTTTACCTTCGGATTACTCGCTGAAACTGTTGGGCGATTTATTTGCAAATCCTTTATACGACCTCTCAAAGCATCCACCCCTGCCTCGAATTTTTCTTCAAACTGAATTATTTTTTCGTCCATGCGCGCTTCGAGTTTTGCGACGACATTGATGTTACTGACGATGTGGAGATATTGCAGCCAATATCATGTTGAAGCTTGTGCTGGTAACTGTCTGCGATGTTTCGCTTTTCTCTTCAATTTTTGTTGTCTCCTCGCCATCAAGAAGAAAGGCATACTCTTCCACGTTAATTCCCTATAATTCAATTGCCTCTCGTAGTCGTGCCTGAAGTTCGAGTTTATTGCCGGTTGTATTCAATCCACGGCTGTCCAACTGCTTCTTAAGTTGCTGGATCTTCAATTCACTAAACTTTGCCATGTCCTTGTTGTCCTCTGGAATTTATTCAACAATTCCTCTTCTGACACCAATTGTAACGATTTTACTGCAATTCCTCTTATTTGCCCTTCTGCTAAGTTCGAATCACTAAACTGTTGAATAAATAACTCCAATATTTAATAATGGAAAAATGGCCTTTATTAAAGTACTTCACAATAACACTTATACTTTGCAACTAGCTGGCTTAATAACCAAACTGATAGCTTAAATGAAACTTACTTTCAAAATAATACTGCTATTGCTCACTAGATAGCGTCTTAATCGAAACTCTTGATAGCTCAAATCAAACTAAATTCCAGCGCCTCTACATTTGCTGCCTTTTTTACTCTCTGATTTCAACGTTCGCATCTTCTAGGCGCTTCCAGAATCGACTAGTTGCGATCAGCTCTCAAACTTCTCAGCTGTAACTACAATTGCACGATTTTATTGCTTCTCTCATTGCATACTTTCAGGAGTATCTCAGATGTATGCATGTGTTTGTGCATTGATTCTCCGCTGCTCGTATACGTACATGGTACATATGTGTAGACGCAATTATTGTTTCGTTTATGTAGATACATAATGATTGAATTATTGATGTGAATTCACGTAACTGCTTAGCATCGCCTTAGAGATAGCAGCATCCCTTAGTTTTGCTAATATTCGTAACAATATCCTCCGCAGAAGACCTCTGTGTCACATGCAGGTACCTTTAAATAATTAGGTTGATTAGAAGGGGGGAGCGTTGCCAGCGGAGTCGGATTGGTTATGCTAGATTCTTCTGGGGCTGGCCTAATACTGCTGAGGATCTCATTTATCCGTAGTCTCGTATTTAGTCCTGAGTCGTTGATTTGGTCGTATCTTTCCTCGCTCGATTTCCTTATTGTCTCTTCAATTTTGATCATCTGAAGGTTTTCATTCGCCATGTCCACCAAATCCATGGGTTTGCTTAGTTGCTCCAGATACGTCTTGAGACCAGCCTCCGAGTGGTCAGTTTCCGCGATGTTCCACCACTTGTCGCAAAATTTCTCTAATCTTGTGACTTCAAACATGAATTTTTTATTAAAGATCGCTGCTTCCTTTTCGTCACTCTGAGTTTTCGCTCTTCTTTTCTTTGGTGCTTGGGGTAGGAGGGATTGTGGTTTTTCTTCACCTGCCCATTGTGAATTTAATTCAATAGGAAGAAATTGAGTTAAAAAAAAATAATAAATGTAACGCGCGATAACCTCCGAAGAGATCTAAGGCCGAGCTTCTCTTCCAATTTGCGTCGTGCTCCTCTTGATTTTCCCTACAAATTGGCCGGAGGGGACCTACATGTTTTATGCCGACTCCGAACGGCATCTGCAAGCAGATGAGTTTTCACTGAGAGCTTTTCATGGCAGAAATACACCCGGAGCGCTTGCCAAACACTGCCGAGGGGCGACCCCGCTTAGAAAAATTTTCTTCTAATTGAAAAACCTTATTTCTAAAATTTTGATGTTGCTTTGCCCGGGAGTTGAACCCAGGGCATACGGTGTGATAGGCGGAACACGCTACCATCACACCACGGTGGCCGCCAGAGAAATTGAGTTAGGGGTTCTAAAATTGTATCAAAAGTTTCAGGGGTGTTTGAGCTTTTGAACCACTGTATTTCGAGTTGTTTTTTATAAGCTGAAGGCCACTGTACTTTCGACTAGCGTGATTTGCATAAACAAGTGAGGGTGGGAAATACTTGTCTTAGCGCATCTAAGTCCAAGGATGTTTATGTGCATACAAATATATATATTCAGCGAAGAGAAATAAATAGTGGTGGGTGGAGTTAATTTGCAAATTACCTAAAGTAAATGGTGTTATAATAAGTACCTAAAGGGAATTGAGAGAGTCAATAATGCGGTTATTAACTTTGAATGTTTCAGGGACCGAAACAACGTTAAATATTTTGCAGTTTAAGGCGGAGTTTGCATTTCGATTTGGGACGAATACATCTATCCATAAATCTTATAAATTAAAGTCGCTAAATGCCATATATGCACATAACTTCACACAGAATGCTCCGATTTTAAAACATTTGAAAGCTTAGCTACGTGAGATGGTACAGTTAATATAATTTGAAGTTATATATTATAGGGCGTGGCAAATTGCCAAAATGTAGTAAAAAATCATAAAAATTTTGTTTACACAGCCATAACTCATAAAAGGAAGGATGGATTTGAAAAATTCTACTTTTCAGTAAAACTTTGAAATATTTACCTTCGTTCTGCATCAAAAAAAAATTCTTAATTCCTTTCATATATCAGCCAAATTATTTAAACAAAAGTAACATTTTTACCAAAAAATACGTATGTGTGATTGTTCGGTGTCAACTGTGCGAGCAAATTACTTTTGAGTGAGGCATGATGCGACACATACGTATATACACATAGCATTCGCTGCGTTATTTAACTTCGGCCGTAGGTTTATAAGTATGTATGTATTTTCATATCCGCTTGACATATATATGTATGTACATACACAAATAATAATAAATGGTTAATAATGCATACATCTCTTGAAAAATACTCTTTCGTTAAAAATATTGAACATTTCCTTAAAATTCTTAAACAAAAGTTTTATTTTTTGGTATTTTTGTATGTATTACTACGTAGTATAAAACAGAGTTGCTTTTTCTGTCTCTATGTCCCTTTGAATCCCCAAACCTTTAAAACTACGCAACGGAATTTGATGCGCTTTCTTTTAGTAGATAGAGTTATTGAAGAGGAAGGTTTATATGTATAATAACATCCATTAAATAGTTGAGAAATGCTGTTAAATTTGAAGTTTCTAATGTGATGAATATATATAAAATAAAGTGGTGTTAGTTACACTATTTATAACTCAAGAACGGATGAACAGATTTGGCTGAAAATTAGTGGAGGGGTAGCTTAGAACCAGGAGACAAACATAGGATACTTTTTATCCCGTTCTGGCTAGGGTCTTGAGATCGAAACGTGGACTTGGGTAATCCTGGGATATGTTTGTCCAATATGGGTTTCAAATGGAAACTGTTTATGAGTACTTTGATACGGGGTATTTTTCGTACCCGTGGGTGACTAGGGTCTCGAGATATAGGCCAAAACGTGAACGTGGGTACCCCAAGAATATGTTTATAGAATATGGATAACAAATGAAAGCTGTTGATGAGTGCTTTAATACAGGGTAGTTTTCATACCTATTGGTGACTATGGTCTCGAGATATAGGCCAAAACGTGGACCAGGGTAACACTAGGATGTGGTTTTACATTATGGGTATCAAATTGAAGCTGTTGATGTGTGCTTTAGCACAGTGTAATCTTTATACCCCTGGGTGACTAGGGTCTCGAGATATAGGCCAAAACCTGGACCCGGATACCCCTAGAATGTGTCTGCATTATGGATATCAAATGAAAGCTGTTGCTGACAGCTTTAAGGGCTAGATGGAAAAAGCTTATTAAAATGTATGCAGATAGATCAAATTCCGGGCAGAACAACGTCTGACGGGTCTGCTAGTATGTATATATATGTAACTTTTGCACTTTTGTAAGTCGCAAACAATATCTAAGGTAATTTATTATAGGAGACCAATTTTCTTGTGGTGGCTATGAGAAACGGTATACGGTAAAATTTTAAGGGGAAATTCTAGTGGGAGTCCCGAAAAATCTTACAACGGGTTGGTATATAAGTAAATATGTGATATGGGTATGTGTATATATGGATATATGTAAGAATCACAAATTTGAGAGCATTGCCAATATACCTACATATGTATATATAAGAAGAGCTTAGCGGAATTTTATTAAATGAGAGAGATTTGCGCAAAACGGTGTTTTGTACAGATTCTTTCCAAGATCCTGTAAACTTTACCGTAGATGAGCGCGATTATTTGCTTAGGGGAATTCCGCTGCACTTATATATGCATATCTTTTGTGCAAGGTGTACTTACTTTGGCATATTTGGCTTTTACCTCCTGATTTTTCTGTTGCTGGATTGTTGTTGTTGTTGTCGCTCGGTCTACGTTCTTTGCTTTTTTAATATTTTCAAACTTTTGTTTTTCGACAACTTTTTCTATATAATATCTCTTATTTTTCTTTTTAATAATTTCTAGGTTTTTATTCCTTTTTTATTTTCAACGTCTTTTTTTCAGAACTAGGCCACTGTAGCTTCACCGTTTGTGTTCTTCACTTCACCTCACTCACTTTCTCAGTAAAATTGGATTTACTTTTGTTGCTTTTAATTTTTCTGTACTTGTATATTTGTACTTGTATGTATGCATTCTTTAATATTTCTCACTTAATTTGTACATTTTTATTTTATTTCTAATAATTTTTAATATAATGTATATATCTTAGGTATTTTGAAACTTTTGTTTGTCTTTCTATGTTTTCAGCACTTGTAATGTATTTTTTAAGTATTTTAAAAATCTTCTTTCTTTTTATATTTTCAGCACTTTGTATTAGATAAATATGTTAGCGCGTTGCGTGAACCGGTTTTTGTGTTTTAATGTATTGGTTTCAATGTAGTTAATATTTAATTATTATTTTCACTATTTTCTAGGTCGCTAGTTCACTGACAAAGGACCATGTCTAAATCCATAGGTCGCTGGTCTATATCCGGCTCGAAGGACCATGTCTAAATGTGCACTATGATGGGTAGATGCACTGAGGGATTAAGGGGAGGTAGCACGTCACTTCATTAAATAAAAAACGCGATAACTTTCAGGTTAAACTTATAAAAAATATAAACTTTATTTTTAATTGTTGAATTATTTATTTTAACAATTTTCGCGTTTTCGTATTTATTATATTTAGCGGCATGATTATAGTTAGGCTGATGGCGAATAACTAAATTTACAACGGCCCAGCACATTCCACTGGACCGTTTACTTCTTTTACTGAGAGCATACATATGTAAGTATACATAGATGTGTGTACGCTAAACAGTAATTATGTTTCTTATTTACAGGGTTCTTCAAACAGGTAAATATACATGGTATTTCAAAAGGGTGAGTATAGAATAAAGGTAAGTAATTTTAAGCAAATATTTCATATAGGTAAATATTTCAAAGGTAAGTAAAAGGTAAGTATTTATAATATAGGTATTATTTTTATAATTTTTTCTTTTCAGATAATGTATATATTATATATACATTTATTTTAATCCTCAAACTCTATGAGGTTCTCGCTCATGTCTTCAAAAGCTTGCAAAGATGGATGTACCAAAAGTGCCCTCAATGCTCACACATACTCCCCAATCAGACGAATTCAGCAACAAGCATTCATAATTCGGCCCATTCACCACAATTGCAGCATTGCCCCGAAGATCACAAAAGGACCTAAACCCTCCAGGGAGACCTCTCACCACACCGTTGGTGGTGTAGCGTTCCTGGAACAGGGCAATACTGCAACACTCCTCAGCCATACGCGCCCCCAATTCACACACGACGGAGTACGCTCCCTGACAATTGAGTTGAAGAACTAAACCCATTAATGTCTGGCGAGCGCACGGGCCCCATTTAGGGTACCTCGCCTCTATGTGCCCCTCTTGCCCGCACCTCCGACATACTGGAGTCCTCAACCCACAGTCCCTCACCTGGTGATCGAAACTCAAGCATCGGTAGCAGCTATAGGTAAGGTTCTCCGGCCGAACCGGGAAGGAGAACCACTTGACGTAACATTGTCCGGTCCCTCCAGGATGACATTGACCGTTGTTCCATCAGCGCCCGTCTTCCAGGGTCGACTGGTCAGCCTAACCTCTGGCTTCTGGCAATAAGGGTCGACCTTCGTGAGGTTTAGACGATAAACCCCCTCCCTCATACTCTGAGGAAACCTCCATCAGCCTCTCAGCAGACTTGAGGTCGGCACCACTGTCTCCAAAGACCACCTTGCTGAAGCTAGTGGTGATCTTCTTGAGGGCGTCAACCCAGGAGCCATCCACTCCATAAGTAGCCCCAGAATCACCGGCGCTGCTGCCAGGTACAGCGGATCCTCCACTCGCAGTCTTACCTCCAGCGGACTGACAGCCGGACGGCTCGGTGCCAGCAGGGGGACCACAGCTTTCAATAGCGCAAGCGCCATTCTCCCCCGATTCCTCTACGATTTTTTCTCCAGATGTTTCCCCAATTTTATCCCCCTCTAATATCTTTCTTGGCTCGTTTGCGTCCTTGCCAGCAGCTGTTTTACCGTCGGTTGCATCCTCACCGTCAGCAGCAGTCTCAGGCACGCCATCGGCTGCTTTGCCGTCGGTTGACGAGCCAGCGATAGTAGTCACCACGGGCTCAGCAGCGAAACCGGCAACCCCGGTGGCCCCAACATCTGTTTTGTCCCAACTGAGGAGACCTGCCTCGGATGCCGGTAGACTGAGTAACTCCGCGTCATCATCGGATTTCGGGAGAATACTCTCCTCATCCTCTGACTTCGCAAATTTACTCGGCCCGTCCTTTACCCCCTGGTTCACCGTATTCAAGGTGGTCGCCATCCCCGACGCCACCGGTATCCCCGACTTACCCGCTTTTCTGGCTATTACCTGCGTATTGCGACCTCCGGTTGGCACGGTGTTAGGCTTCCCGGAGTTTACCTTCAGAAACTGCAGTGCACTCACACCTTTTTCCTCTCTCGTGGTCAACCCATCAGCGGCCGTCGAAGAACGGGCGCTTCTTTGCGCCGCCCACCATTTCCACAAAGCGCCTGTCCTCAGGGTCAAACCTGGTTACACTTATACGACGCGACTGTGGGAGTATATACCAGTGGTAAACCGATGCCCACCGGGCAAATGCAGGCTGCTCTAAGTCATAGGGCTATAACCACTCAGAAAAACTGGTCAGCAGCAGTAGCAGCCCAACCCGTCAGCTATAGCAAAATCGCGGTAATGTAGCTCGTGCGCTGTTTGTCAGTAAAATACTGACGTGGTCACTACCATCGCCCCGACGGGCGGAACACTGTTCCCGTATCGGGGACGAGTCGACCGGCTCGAAGGCTATGCCGAGCTGAACGGGCAGACTGAAAATGCTACAGCTGATACTGTCACTAATCCGAGTACGGGTTTATGCCCCCTCACGCACGCAGTCCACAATTGCTCACTGAGCAAGTAGTCCAATACTATTCCCAACCGGAACAGTGTGTAGGCACACACAAGTTTTCTACTGGGTACTCACTCTCAGCCGATAGATGCGCGCACATACAAGTCTAACTCCACGTGTAGGCACTTTGAGGTTAGGGCGAAAATTGGTAGCAACCAAAGCACGCGCACAAAATTATGGCTCCGCCGGAGATTGACCTTCGACTGACCGCTAAATTGGGACTCCAAATGTCAAATCACTATGCACTGTTTACACCAACAAAGGTTTTTTCCGCCCTTTGTGTATGCTACAAAACTCACTTAAAGCACTTCAACGAAATTTTTACAACCACTGTCCGCAACTTCAAAGCACACCGTTCGCAACGAAATCCAAACACAGAGTGGGCTAAACAGATCAGTAAGAGGAGTGACGGCGAAGGTCGTCATGGTGCGAGGGACGCGACAGGTGCGGAGAGTGCTCCAAAGCAGGTCGCTGGTAGCCGGGAAGCTCCCGGTGAATCAAAAGGGCTAATCAGACGGATCAGCGCAGGGGTTTGTTTTCAAACTCCGTAGGTACGGGTAGTTCGGGTAGTGGAGGGATGTCGAAACCGACACCCAATGCAGGCCCATATGGGGCTGTGACTGGGAAAGGGAGAGGTTCGGCGAATGCGACGGACCAGCCAAGCACCAGTAAGGAAGCCCTGTCGCGAAGAGCTTTCCCAACGGGAGCCCTGGGGTCGAAGCCTGCCAGGAAAGGTAGGCGATCGACGCCGCGTAGGAAAGCTCTGGGTAATCGGCGCTGGCTGAGAAGATCTTGCAGCGGTACGGCGGAAGGGATCCAGCTCAGATTTCTGAGAAGCATTCCTGGACGCTGGAGTGGGCCAGGAGCGTAGTAGCTCGCGACGACCACACACCGGTGTTGAACGATGCGGGTGAGCAGCAGGGCCTGGGGGCTAGGAATCAGCAAAGGTCGGATGAGCGGAATGCCTTACCGACAAAAAGGGTCCGAGGAGGTGGGGATGCAATTGCGTTTAGCGAAATCGCTAAACGAGCGGGCTGCATCATCCTCGTGGTACTGGATAGGAGTAGGGAAGATGGTGCCATCTCCCGAGAGGAGTGGCCGCGAGTCGCCAGCGCCATATCAGCGGCCTGTATGACCGCTGTTATGGAGAGCCCAAGTCTGCGGCCATGCTTCGAATACTCGGGGTGGTATCATGGATTTAGACTGATTACTTGTGCTGACGAACGGTCGGTCTGTATCTTTAAGAGAATAATTTCGATTGTTGGGGAGGTCTGGAAGAGCCAGACTCGAGGCCGTGGAACGGAGGGATCTCCCCCTTCGACCGAGGGCTCGAGTGTGGTTGCCTGCCCGACCTCCTCAGCCGGAGAAAATACTGGAGTTGATGCGTTATTGCAACCCGAACCTTTCGACGCATAACTGGAGGGTCCTCAGAGTAGAGGAGGCTGTTGGGCCACGCCGGCAAGTGCTGATTCTGCTAAACGCAGAGTCGATCGGTCTTCTCTCTGACACGAGGGGGGTTATCTCCTATGGTCTAGAGCGTGTAGTTCTCAAAATCTACCACACCGATTCCAGGGAAGGTGGTTCCTCTCCCCAGAGACTATTCAGGAATTGCAGGCGCCCGCAGGGGAGCAAGTACCCATGGTTGTGAATGCTGACCCCGCTAATTTGGATAGCGAAAGCACTGTTGACGTCCCGTCATTAGCAGGATCTCTCATGAGTTCTAGTCGTCTCGCTGAGAGGGCAGAGGAGGAGCTCCTAGCCTCCGAGGGCGAATCATCAATGGCGGGATCCGTCATCAGTGTAAATCGTCTATTTGGAGGAAGCAGGATCTCCTAGTCTCCGAGGGCGAAGCCGCCAAGGATGGGGTGCAGAAGAAGAATAGTGGTGTTGATGGAAATCCGTCCAATCAATTTTCAGCATATAGTCCTTGTCCAGGAGTCGTGGCTGCGTATTAACGGAAAAAAAATTTCTCGATTAAGGACGGGAAAATTCAACACCTTGGTGCATGGGGAGGCAGGTAGGCCTAGATCCTGTGTGCTTATTAAAAAGGAATTTTAAGCTTTTATTCTCTCTAATTTCAGCAATGCTGACGTAACCACGGTCTGCCTCGATCGAGGCAGTAAGGAAATGTGGGTGATCTCAGCGTACATGCCCCATGGGGCCGCAGCGGGACCACCACCTGTGATACTGGGCGAAATCACCGCTGAAGCAAGGCGGAGAGGTGTTGGCGTAATCATAGGTGCTGACGCTAATGCACAGCATAGCATATGGGGTAGCTCGGATACGAACACCAGATGTGAGTCTTTATTTACTTTTATTGTAGATGAGGGACTTTGTGTATGTAATAGGGGGAATGGACCGGCTTTTATTACTGCGGTAAAGGAAGAGGTCCTAGGCCTAACCCTGGTTAGCAGAGAACTGGAAGATCGGATATCTGGTTGGAGGGTTCTCAACGAGCACTCCTTCTCTCATCACCGATATATTCAGTTCTCGGTGAACGAAGAACGTCCCGGTAAAATATCTTTCAGGGACTTGTATTGTAGGAAACTGGGAGAGCTATTGCCTGAGACGCCTATCGTTGGTTCGGCTGCAATGAATCCGCGAGGCCTAGAAAAATACTCTATAGGAATCCCGCCCCTCGGGGGTATCTGAGAGATGATGGTGGGGACTGGTCGATGAGTAGCGAGGAGTCGCTAAGACTTTTACAGGCAATCATTTTCCCCGATGTCCCAGTTGCGCAGGGATCTTCGCCTGCATGGTCGGCGGTCATTGGCCATGCAGAAGTGCCTGCCATCCCACTACGGGAAAGTCAAATAACCTGGGATATAGGCTCGTTCAAGCCCTATAATTCTCCGGGCAGAAATGCGTACCATCCCACTACGG
This sequence comes from Eurosta solidaginis, assembly GCF_040869045.1. Taxonomy (NCBI): domain Eukaryota; kingdom Metazoa; phylum Arthropoda; class Insecta; order Diptera; family Tephritidae; genus Eurosta; species Eurosta solidaginis. The sequence goes on along the minus strand of NW_027137019.1, from coordinate 207,234 downwards.
GAAAGCCAAATAACCTGGGCTATAGGCTCGTTCAAGCCCTATAAGTCTCCGGGCCCGGATGTAATCATTCGTGCGCAACTTCAAAAGTCTTTAGGGATTTCCTGCCGCTGGTTGGCCGTCATCTACACTAACTGCCTCAGGCTTAACTATATCCCGAATTCTTGGTACACGGTCAGCGTCATCTTCATTCCGAAGGCTGGCAGAAGCTCTCATGTATCACCTAAGGATTTCAGGCCAATCAGTCCCTCGTCGTTTCTTCTTAAGACGTTTGAGCGGTTGATTGACCTGTATCTACGGGAAAGGATTCTCCGCCGGTTACTGTCGGTTTCACAGCATGCGTACTGCAAGGGCAGATCGACGGAAACCGGTTTTCATTCGATTGTAAAGCAAATAGAGGGGTCCCTAACACACAAAGAGTTTACTCTGGGTGCATTTCTAGACATAGAGGGGATTTTTAACAATGTCTTACCGGGGGCAGTCGAAAGAGCTTTGGTGGGTTTAGGAGTCGGGCGGCTCTGGTTGAATTTATTAGCAAACTTCTATGCAGCAGAATTGTCGCAGCTGAGTGGGGAGGGGCCACAACTGAGAAGAAGGTGTGCAGGGCCACGCCAAGAGGGTATTCTATCTCCTCTGTTCTGGGTTGTGGTAGTCAACGAGCTTGTTGTGGAGCTGGAAGCCAATGGCTGTACCCGACTTCAGAACTCCCTCGATTGGAGGGGTACGGTTGGTACTTTCTGACAGGATTAAATATTTGGGGATTGTTCTGGACAAGAAGCTGTCCTGGAGACCCAATGTGGAAGATAGGGAAGGAAGGCCGCGGTTGCCTTGTACTGCTGCAGGGGGGCTATCGGAAAGAGATGGGGGCTCTCGCCAGGGGTAGTACACTGGCTTTATGAGATGGTGGTCAAACCGATTCTGCTCTATGGGGTGCTGGTCTGGTGGAAATCACTGGACACGGCGAGCACCTCCAAAATGTTAGTGTCAGTGCAACGGACGGCGCTTATTGGTATCAGTGGCAGTCATTCCCCCGAGGGAGTGAGGAATAGGAATTATCTGGGGCATGGGACCGGTAAACTTGTTCATGGATGGGTCGAAGTTGGACGGAAAGGTTGGGGGGGGGGGGGGGGGGGGGTCTTTTGCCAAGAGCTAAATGTAAGCCGCAAGTTTAAGTTGGCTGATAACTGCAGTGTATTCCAAACGGAAGTTGCTGCGATTAAGGATGCGGTGGATGAAATGCTATACGGTTAGGGAATTTATCATCTACTCTGATAGCCAAGCCGCTATAAATGCCTTCAGCTCAACTACAGTGCGGTCGAGGGTGGTCTGGGGGTACCTAACCTCACTTGCGATTGCATCGAATTATTTTACAATTAAGATTATCTGGGTCCCGGGCCATAGTGATATTCTGGGTAACTGTGAAGCGGATCCCATAGCTAGAATCGGTAAAACTGAATCGGATGAAAATGGCTGTAGGGATTTCGGGATTCCGCCAGCCACCTGTGGATTGCTCCTCCATAGCTGGGCCTCGAGTCCGCTCAGCAAACGTTGGGCGGACACTACGTCTTGCAGGGTAGCAAGATCTTTCTGGCCGAAAGTGGATGGCAGGAGGTCTGCAGAAATAATTGTGTTCACTAAGGCTCACCTATCTATGGTCATTGGGGTTTTGACAGGGCACGGTCCCAAGGGTATCCATAATGTAATGTAATGTATTTATTTATTACGGATTTCCTAAGCCTAACTTAAATCTATTTTACATGTTTATAATTGTCTTCTGGACTATGCAATCTAGAATAGTTACATCTATGTCCTACCTTGGAGTACTATGGATGGGAGACTTCCAGATCATGCGAACAAAGTGTTGTGCTAGTGTAGTACTGAGTACTGAGTTAATCGAGTGATGCGTTTCAACCTTTTTTGTATGCGTACAAGAGCTTGGAAATCTTGGCGCTACATAGCAGAATAGTTTCGCTGCACTTCTATCGATGCTATGGAAGCCCGCCTGTCCAGCACTAAATTGGTAGTGTTATGCAATAATTGTACAATTTTTGTTTAAATTTATTGGAATGACATGATTTAATATCATTCGGTAGTTCATTATACGATTTAAGACCTTTATAATACAGATTACATTTGTCTGCTTCAGTTTTATAAGCCGGCAGATTAAAATAATTTTTACTACGAGTATTTACAGAGTGCATATCTTTTACATATTTTATATTAGTCCTCAAATACGCAGGCAAAGGTCCTTCTATTATGTTTTTAATAAATTTCATGGTATAATAAAAAACTTGCTGTCTAATGCTAAGCCAATTAAGAGAGCATAGCATGTCTCCGTGTGTCATACCGTTTTTTGAGAATGAATCTCATAGCTCGGTTCTGTTGCCTTTGTAGCTTGTATATCTGGCTATCTCGCAAGATGAAAAATATAGTTGGGCAATAAATAAAATGAGGTTCGATTATAGATTTGTAGACGATGATTTTATACCTTCTATTTAAATATTTTCATGTTCGTTGTGTAAAATATAACCTTTTCGCTATTTTTCCTACCGTATAATCCACGTGCTCGTTGAAATTCAGCTTATCATCTATTTTTATTCCCAAGTATTTTATAGTGCTGACTTTTTCAATTAGTTTGTTATTTGTATTTAAGTTTTGTAGCTCACTGTTTTGAAAATTGCGTCTAGATATAACCATAAATTTCGTTTTATTGACATTCACTTTCAGTCTGTTTACGCATAACCAACCATATACGCTGTTAAGATCTTCTTGCAGCTTGGAATATATTTCAGTAATATTGTTCCCACTTATCATCAGCAATGTATCATCAGCAAACAATTTTATTTCACAGTGCTTAATGGAGCTAGTTATATCATTAATATATATATTGAACAGTATGGGTGCCAGCACAGACCCTTGAGGTAGACCAACAGGTAACTCCCTTTTATCCGATACGGATGTTCCAATCACTGTTCTTTGGTATCTGTTAATTAGGAAGTCTTGAAACCATTTTAGTTTTATACCAGAAACGCCAATGTAAGAAAGCTGTTTTAGCATTAAGTTTTGGTCGATCGTCTCGAATGCACGTTTTAAATCCAAAAACACAGCTAATATGTGTTTTTCCTGTTAAGTCTTCTTTCCAGTTAGCTACAACCAAATTCAAAGCACTTTTACAGGAATGTTTCTTTCGAAAACCAGATTGTTGAGGTATAATAAGTACATTATCTTCTAAATATTTTACCAGCTGATTTCTTACCACTGTTTCCAAAATTTTTTCATCTCATTGTAACGTGTTAATAGGTCTTATCTCCTCAGCTTTGATGATATTTTTAACTTTTTCTAATGGCACAACTATAGAAGATTTCCTAAGCTCTCATTAACAAGTTGAGAATAGAAAAACCTGTATACGTCTTTAACGACTCCTTCCGACACAAGTTTCATCCCTCCAATTTTATTTTTAAACTTACTTATTCTATCAACTATTTCTGATGTGGATACTTTCTGAAACTTAAAAATATTAGGGCCGTTTTGCTCATCTATAGTACCTTCGTTACTAAAAGAAGTAGGAACACTGAGAAAAAAGCCCATATCTATATCAAAGAAAACTTGTCTTTATTTTGAATACCACCAAATTGCCAAAAATTTCCCTCAAACGAGTAAAATCTTACTTGAAATATGCAACCATTGCGTTTATTTTGATGTACGCTATTTCCTTGTTATTTTCGATTTGATGGCATTGTTGCCACCTACCATATTTACAATAAATAAAATACATATGCATATTTGTCTATGCATTGAGAGGATTCAAAAAGTCTAACAGCATTATTTTCATTGTCGTCAAGAACCTCGAATTGTTGCGCACTCGTTATTTTCATTTTGAATATCTAAAAATGCATATTACATGTTTGTATATTTAATTAATTAAAAACGAAATGTTTTACTTAGGCATGGTGCACACGAGGCTACGCGTATTAGACGCTGCAGGCGAAATCTGTACGCTTTGCTGTCGAACACACGAGGCGTAAACTGCATGAAAGCTAAGCGTACAGCAATGTTGGTCGCTGAGCGTACGTACGCTTGAAAAAAAATAAAAGTATTTCTAACATATTAATATCTTTTAACTGAAGTTATTAAATAACCCGAAATCTAACAATGCCTTTACTAACGCGTTTCAGTCGAAGAACATATATGGCAACCATGTATTTTACCGTTTCTATGAATGTCGGCACAGTAACATCATGATGGAATTATAGAAAGTGACGCATTGCGCATGTAAACATTAGTTCAGCTGTATTTTATGAGCAACTTTTACGTCATTTTCCTTTAGCTCTTGTTTCTTCCTCTCGTTCTTTCATTCGCTGAAGCAGTCAAGTGTGACGTAGATGTGCAAAACGAAGCAATTTTGAACTCGTGAATGTGTTACTCAACTCTATAATTTTTGGCGTAAGAAGTTGTTTGAGCTGGTAAAATAAATTGTGCAAATTATCAAAAATTAATAAAGAAATGGACGAAATGGACGAATTGGACAAAATCGTAAAACAATTACGTGGAGACTTGTTCATTGACGTTTTCCGCGGTAATTAATTGGCTTATTAAATGGTTTTATTATTTTATTTACATTTAGGTACATACATATAGACGCCGGCTTTACCAAGGAATCTTTGTTGCTGTTGAAGTCAAGCCATTTGGATACCCTTCTCGGAACACAAATTATGGAAAAGGGTAATTTTTGAACATAATCTTCTCAATTGGCAAAACGAACAGGTAATATACATATAATGCATTTTACTTATACTTTAGATTCTTATATTTTTTTCTTTTGACTAGGGTGTTAATTTGCAGACAACTGTATGTGGTGGGGCCGCATTATTAGGGGATTCGATTATTACAGAGGTATGTACTTGTATGTATCTACAACTAATTCAAGTGCTAGAGTGCATTCATAAATATGGTATAGCTTCGTCATTGTCATCAGATTGAAACGATGTATCGTTAAGAAAGGAATTTGTATTAACCACTTTTTCTGGCCCTTTTGCGGTTTTTGATGAACTATTTTCTGGCGGAACATTAACTGGAGTATGGTCTTTGTATGTATTTTGGGATCATTTGGGGTATCTTCCGGTATCATAAATGGATGGTTTTCGAGATCCGTCTGGGATCCCGTCGTGGTCATTTTGGGACTTTTTCTCGACTGATACGGGATCATTTGGGGACCCTTTCGGCATCATTTCTGAATGGTTTTCGGGATCAGTCCGGGATCCCGTCGGGGTCATTTCGGGACTTTTGCGGGATTATTTGGAGTCCATCCCAGCATAATTTCTAGATGGTTGACATTCTCCATCACTTGTTGCAGCTCGTCATAACTAGAACTAATTTTTTTTTATTTACATACATACATTTAGAAAACACTGGAAGACATTTTGAATAAATCGGTCGACGGAAAACATATTTTGGAGTACTACAGTAAGCAACAAGTTCTCAATCCGAAATATAGGAAATTGCTTGCAGCTACTATTGCAGCCTATTTGATATCCTCCGGTGTAAACACAAATCCAAAAACATTTGAGTCACTTGCTAATCAGATCACACCTTTATTTTTAAGCGAATCGAAGGTATACAATAAAAATCCGTAATATTTTAAAAATTAATGTAATTTTCTTGCCTTTATCAGGATATATATTACATACATAAAAAAGGCCAGAAGCCAGGCGGGTCTTTATATACCAAATATCACAATTCCTTATCAAAACTCCGGTTTGATGGGGTTATATCTAAAAAGCCCAATGAAAAGGAACAACCCTCAAAGGAAAGGAACTTCTGTACATGTAAGTAGGAACGGGGAGTGTTAGAGGGATTCAGGGTGGGTGTGGAAGGTGATCATTAAAAATTAAATGAACGAATTTTTCAGCCTCACCCGTCCCAGCGGTAAAAAAATGGTGAGAAATATAACATAAAAATTTTTGCATTGATTAGAGACGGTAAAGGAGTGTCTTCAATTAAGACCCAAATTTATATATAATATCTTTCACCATTTTATTGCCATTTGATCGGGTGATACTGCAACAAAACTGTTCCTTTCAACATTAATATACATATACTCGTAGAAAAAAACCGCTTATAATAAATGAAATTAAACTATTCCTTTCACAGACCACACTGAAGAAAAATCGTGGCTTAAATACAACGTCGAGCCATTTGATGAAGTGGAAACCAAATGGATATTGACTTTTGAGGAGAGACATCAAATGCTGGAGGCTGATACAACCCTTGATTTTATTTTGCAAGAATGGCCCATATATAAGCAGAGTTTTGGACATTTATTGGTATAACTCATAATATATTGGGCCTCATGCTTAAAAAGAGATTATGTATTTTAAAGTCCACGTTTTACCAAAAATTAGCCAAGTCGAATCTGACCAAATACTCCTCTTTAAGGCATGAGGCCCAATGAGTTTGAATGTAAGTCATAAGAGTAAAGTTATATTGCTTTCATATTTGAATTATAGATTAACGCTGATTTTAACAAATTGTATCCAGGAAAGAAGAATTTGTTGTTTAAAAAATGGATCCATTTTACGCAAGCAGTACGCCATCTGTTTAACATTTATATAAAAGACTCGCACAGTTTAGAAACCTGGAAGCTTTTTAAGGAAGGATAAATTAACCAATGTATTAAAACGGAATAATGAGTTTAATTATTTTATTGATCAAATTAATTTCAGGCGCAACGGATTCTGTTATATGGTACCTTTTACACTCAGTTTTAGTTCCAGCCAGCCGAAAATATAAAGGGAGCAAGCAAACGAACAAGAAACATTTAGTAAAGCCCATTATTGCAGATTCTAGAAATAGCTTTATGATATGCGCAGCAACAAATTCTGAGCTTCAATCGAAGCTTAAATTAATGGTTGATGAAAATTATAAAGACAAAGACACCTTTCAACCCATAATATGTGCTATAGGAGAGAACTTTTTTGAATGTAAAGAATATTTTGTTTACTTCGCAAATATATTTTATAAGTTTGATAATGTCATAAAATGTGTTGATGTATGCTTTAAGATATTCCATGTACTTAATCTTAAGTATCCTTTTGAATGCAAATCTATTTGGCTTTTTATCCAGCAAATTTTTATGATTTTACTTTGAAATCACATGAAAAAAGTAGTACTTTGTGTGCAGTATTAAATGATATACAAAAAGTAATTGAAAATGGAAGTAGAGATTAAATGTTTTGTATGTAAACAATCTTTGGAACAATGCGAAAATTTATTTAAGCATTTCAAAATTATTCATTGCTTATCACCAAATGATATGTATAAATGTGGATATACAACTTGTAACCAATCATTTACTAATCTTAAAACGCTTTGTAGACATATGCGTAATGAAAACAAAAGATATAACAGTATTTTATTAAACAATGAAGAACAAGTAATCGACAGTTCATGTGATACTACTTCAATCGTACCTAACTTAATATTAGATAATTGTTATCAAAGTACAAATAATTTCAGTAGCTTAGTAAGTTTAAATGAGAGCCAAGAAACTCTAAAAATTGGATGCCTCAAACTTTCCATGAAACAATACGCCAAAAAAAATTGTCCTAGAAAAGAAACTCTTGAGTTGCAGAAAGATGTGACAAATATGATTCTGTGTCCTTTGAAGAATCAGTTAAATAATTTACTAAACAATTTCGATTCTACAAGTAAAGACGATATTAAAAGCAGTATTGAAGAATTAGTATCTGTATGTAGCGATCCATTTGAACAATTAAGTTCAGAATATAAATTTATTAAAACTCTTAAAGATTTGAATTTATATGAAAGTCCACACGTTATCACCATCAATAATTCAACAATTAGCTTACAAACTAGACACACAAACCAATTAGATGCAGCACTGGTAAAGAGTGTGCTATTTCCAATTAAATTTCAAACAAAAAAGTTTTTTGAATTGCCAGGCATGTACGAACATTTTCACAAAAATGCAGATAGTTTATCCGCTAATAACGAAGTTTTAAAGAATTTTGAAAATAGTGATATTTGGCAAACTAAAGTTAAAAGTTTTAAAAATAAGTTCGTAATCCCGTATTTTCTATATTTCGACGACTTCGAAGTTAACAATCCCTTAGGTTCACATAGTTCATCAGTTTTGGCAGCATATTATTCCTTTCCCACGGCACCAACTTCTATAAAACATAAGCTTCAAAGTATTTTTATAGCCGCACTTTTTAAGTCACAAGATGTAAAAGAATTTGGTAATGGCAAATCATTTTATAAGTTGATAGAAATATTAAACGATTTGGAAAGAAATGGTATTGAAATTGAAACATCGAATGGCAAGAAAAGAATTTATTTATGTCTTGGCTTGATAATTGGAGATAACTTAGCGCTTAACAATGTTCTATGATTTTCTCGTTCGTTTTCCTCCAAACATTATTGCCGATTTTGCAAAATTGATAAAAGTGACGCCAAATCCGCCTTTATTGAAGATATAAGTCAATTAAGAAACAAACAAAATTACGCTTACGATATTTCTTTGGACGATTTCGAAACAACTGGCATAAGAGAGTTTTCCATTTTTAATAATGTCAATAATTTCCACGTAACGGAGAACTTCTCTGTAGATTTACTTCATGACATCTTTGAAGGCATTTTTAAATACGGATTTTGCCTTATAATTTTACATTATATTCAACAAAAGATATTTGATATAGAATTTTTAAACATTCGTAAACAACCATTTGCGTATGGCGAGACTGAAGTGGGAAACTCTTCTCCACCATTTCAGATGCAGAATTTAAAAACATTAAACTTAAAATTGTCGAGAAGGGAAATGTTAACATTTGCTCATTTTTTCCCATTGATTATAGGCGACGCAGTTGATGAGAGTGATAACTTGTGGAAATTCGTTTTAAACCTTATAGAGCTCTTAGATTTATTACTTTTGTCTGAATATACTAAATCGGATATAGACAATTTAAGAGATCGTATTATATTCCACAACAAGCAATATACTAAACATTTCAATGACAGTCTTAAACCAAAGCACCATCTCCTCACTCACTATTGTAGAATTATTCAAATTTCAGGTCCTTTAAAATATTTGTGGACGCTGCCGTTTGAATCCAAGCACAGACAGTTGAAATCATATTCGAAAAATATTACCTCAAGAATAAATTTAACGTTATCTTTGGCTTTGAAATTTTGTATGAATTTCTCTGAAATAATTTTTAATTTTAAGGAAATTACTTACACGTTAAGCAGCAAAAAGAATGCAGCGACGTCATCAAAATACTTTGATAAAATCATAAATATACTTTCTGAAGACAGTATTGACCATTGTATGTGCCACTCAAGTTTTAAACTATGTGGCACAACATATAAAAGAGACTACTTTATATTTTTTAACACCCCAACTTTTGTACCCTATCAAGTATTGGAAATTTTGGTTATAAACGAAGAAGTATTTTTATTTTGTAATTTAATAAATGTCTTAAAGTATCATCGTCACTATTTGTCGTATCAAATAGATTCAAAAAGTAGTATATTTAAAATCATAAATGCAAATGAATTGAAATACCCACCAATCCACACGTACATTGTAAACAGTCAACCTTTTTTGCGACCAAAATTCTTTTTTTAATAATAAAATACTTACTATGTATATGCCAATACTGTACTTTTTTGTCAATTAAATAATTTTTAAATATAAGTACGTCAATATTAATGACTGTTATCTGAAATATTACAAATAAGCGAATTAAAAAATTCATCGATTCACACATATGTATGTACATCTTAAAATTCTTTCTTTATCAATAAAAAGTTTAATAAATATTTCTTTTATGAAAACCTTACATTTATGAGCGTTTTATTATATATAATAATAATAATAGCAAGATATTATCTTCAAAAGGAAGAAAACAATACCTTTATTTAGGAAAATACTGCTTGCTTTGAGTATAAAATTTCTCTACAACAATTATTTTCTTGTTCATAGTAAGAGATAACATATTTATTTCAGAGTAAACTCTTCCATGATTTAAATACATAATTTACTTCAATTGTACAAAATCCCTTATATTCGAAGCATATTTTTCATTAAAACAAACAAGTAATTTTTCCTCATTTTGAAGAAATTTTGGCCATGCGAATGAGGATAAAATCTCTTAAGTGCCATTTCATTCCCATTTTTCTTCGTTTTTATAGCTGTTTTTCTTCAATACGGAGAAGTTTTTTTCTGGGTGAATATTCATGCTAATCTCCAATATACTATCAATGAAATAGTTATTCAAAGACTGCGCTATTTCATTTTCCTCTGTGTAGAGTTGGTCGTTTATTTTAATTTTTTTAATACCATTGTTTTCTTTAGCCATGTTTATGGAATTTTTCAAGTTTTTCCACATGACCTTACTATCACCAACACTATGGTTGATTTTGTTTTCCATGTACTTGGCTTTTTTTATCTTAATTAGCCGTTTATGTTGGCGTTTGGCACTATAATATTCACTCCATTCTCCAGGGGATAGGCCGATCTTGTAAAGATTTAGCTTACGTTTATTTAAGTTAGCCAGCTCAAAATCATTCCACTTGTTCATAAGTTTGAAACTGACTTCTTTAGAGTATGTCAGGGTGGTCACTGCACTTGATAGCGTATTATATAGGAATGTTGCCTTATTTCCGATATTCAGATTTTCAAAGTCAGTGTAGTTAAGCTGTCGTAATTCATTAGCAAGGCTGTCGCTTGTAAAATTTTCACAGGAAATTATTGTTCTCTTCGTTCTCATCTGAAATAGTTTATGTAATTTGATTTTGAATTCAATCGTTTCACCATGCGGTACGTCTCAATATCTTGGTAACTCCATCCTGCTGCAGCTGTTTGGAGGATGATGAGGTGGAATCACCAAATCACTTTATGCTTGATTGCCCAGCTTTTGCCAAACTACGCGAAATTATTTCGGTCGCGACTCACTTGGATCTCCCGAGGAGCTATCCAAGGTTGAGATCGGGATCATTCGGAACTTCATCGTTGCTACCCAACGATTCTCTAAGTAGTTATATCGACGTCACCGTTATTTTAGTTTATTATATGTGGTATCACAACGGATCTTCATGTTGTCCAAGTGAGCTTCCCCTATCAGGGTAGCTACCACCCAACCTAACCAAACCAAAGTTGAAATAAAAGAATATATAATAAAATAAAATAAATTGGCATAGAAGAAAATATAAAAAAATGTATGTTATAATTTTAGAGCAAATAAATTTTTTTTTGTTCAGTATAAGACGTATTCTAAAATGAGCATAAAATCTGGAAATGTAAAAACATTTTCGGGTAATTTTCCATTAATTTTTGTAAATAAATTTAGTTAGTTTCAACAAAGTTAACTCATTATTTGTGATTTCATGTTTTTTTGAAAGCACCTAAAATAAAAAACAAAGAATCTGTTAAATAAAATCCTATGTATTTACGTGTAAGTGAAATTTGCCACGAAAAATGGGCCGGTCAAAAATTAATTCTATTTAAGGGTTTTTTGTACGCAACAAATTATTTTGGAATAATTTTTTTAGGGTTTTCGAACAGACCACTATAGGTAAGTGGCAACAATGAGGAAACCATATTTGTATGTAGGTAAAGGATTTGAGCAACACGACTACACAGCTTTCGAATTGAGCGGGGTTACATACTATGCAGGTTTGTGTCTTTGAATTGAGCACTTACGTAGTTGGTCCTACAGATGGGGCGGTTTTTTTGCACGAACGTAAATTTCGATATTTGGAGAGATTGCTCGAATTTACAAAAAACTGTTTCTATTAATTATAAATAAATAATGTAATATTTGTTACCCAAAATAGGCCTATGCACTGCGGCTGATCCATACGAATCGATTCATATAACTTGTATATGATTTTACGTATGCTAAGTATGCGAAACAGCCTGTCAGTTGATTGTATTGAAATTTTGTTAGCGTATTAATATATAGATTACCACGAAATTCACTTACTTCGTGTCAAGGAGATTTTTTTCGCAACGCTTCCAACAAATTCCAAAGGACTATGAATAGCTTCTTCGTAGCCACTAAGCAGCCAATACTTATGATGCGTATTAAGGGTTTTGTTTATGGCCGCGGCCATTGCGCACCACCAAGTCCAAATGGCAATAGAACCAACAATCCAAAAATGAAATGGAAATGGAATGCAAATCTAAGTTTGCACGTATTGTGTTAAGGCAGCCGTTTCGAACCACCAAAAACTCCAAATAAATGAGAAAAAATGCCAAGTTTAAATTACGTTCAATTTATTGATGTGCTGATTGCGAAATATATACTGACTCAAATGTATAAATGCAAATATATCAAAGTGTAATTTTTGTGTTTAATTTATTTGCGCCACCGATGCGAATCGCCAACTCCAAAAGAACGAAAGTAGAAGTGACAAATAGTTGAACTACATGACTCTTTAATAGCTAGCTCTGCAATTAAATTGCCGTGTATGTATCAGACCTGTAAAGTATTGACTACACACTTGTACTAGTACAAAATAAGTACAAGTACTCAATTACTTCAAATCTAAGTTGTAAAATTTGGAATATATTGAAGTAAAACTCAAAGAAGTTTGTGTGGTGCCGTATTGCAGCACCAAGTGTAAGTGTCTTTATTAAAACAATTTCCGGCTTATTTATACTAAATTATTCAAAAAAATTTCTTATTCACTAAAGTTCCTACATACTAAACATACGTACATACACATTGCATGAGCCACCAAATGTATGTACGTGTCTTTCTGTGGGAACGCAATTATATTTGCGTTGCATTTATTATAAACACATTCATACTAACGACGCAACCAAAGTGTCAAATGCACTATGGCGTGTGAACCATCTTAGATGCATGCAATGTATATGTATATATTGTAACGAAGCTTTTTCGTCCCGGCGCTTCTTCAATAAGTGCTAGGGGTATACTCGCCGTGTCCACGTTTACGTTTATTTAAGTTAGCCAGCTCAAAATCATTCCACTTGTTCATAAGTTTGAAACTGAGTTCTTTAGAGTATGTCAGGGTGGTCACTGCACTTGATAGCGTATTATATAGGAATGTTGCCTTATTTTCGATATTCAGATTTTCAAAGTCAGTGTAGTTAAGCTGTCGTAATTCATTAACAAGGCTGTCACTTGTTAAATTTTCACAGGAAATTATTGTTCTCTTCGTTCTCATCTGAAATAGTTTATGTAATTTGATTTTGAATTCAATCGTTTCACCATGCGCTACGTCTCAATATATTGGTAACTCCATCCTGCTGCAGCTGTTTGGAGGATGATGAGGTGGAATCACCAAATCACTTTATGCTTGATTGCCCAGCTTTTGCCAAACTACGCGAAATTATTTCGGTCGCGACTCACTTGGATCTCCCGAGGAGCTATCCAAGGTTGAGATCGGGATCATTCGGAACTTCATCGTTGCTACCTAACGATTCTCTAAGTAGTTATATCGACGTCACCGTTATTTTAGTTTATTATATGTGGTATCACAACGGACCTTCATGTTGTCCAAGTGAGCTTCCCCTATCAGGGTAGCTACCACCCAACCTAACCAAACCAAAGTTGAAATAAAAGAATATATAATAAAATAAAATAAATTGGCATAGAAGAAAATATAAAAAAATTTAGGTTATAATTTTAGAGCAAATAAATTTTTTTTTGTTCAGTATAAGACGTATTCTAAAATGAGCATAAAATCTGGAAATGTAAAAACATTTTCGGGTAATTTTCCATTAATTTTTGTAAATAAATTTAGTTAGTTTCAACAAAGTTAACTCATTATTTGTGATTTCATGTTTTTTTGAAAGCAACTAATCCTATGTATCTACGTGTAAGTGAAATTTGCCACGAAAAATGGGCCGGTCAAAAATTAATTCTATTTAAGTGTTTTTTGTACGCAACAAATTATTTTGGAAGTTTTTTTTTATGATTTTCGAACAGACCACTATAGGTAAGTGGCAATAATGGGGAAACCATATTTGTATGTAGGTAAAGGATTTGAGCAACACGACTACGCAGCTTTCGAATTGAGCGGGGTTACATACTGTGCAGGTTTGTGTCTTTGAATTGAGCACTTACGTAGTTGTGTATGTACATAGTAAATGATTGTGGCGTAATTACTAAGGGCAGCTCAAGTACCGCACGTGTCTTTCTGTGGGAACGCAATTATATTTGCGTTGCATTTATTATAAACAAATTCATACTAACGACGCAACCAAAGTGTCAAATGCACTATGGCGTGTGAACCATCTTAGATGCATGCAATGTATATGTATATATTGTAACGAAGCTTTTTCGTCCCGGCGCTTCTTCAATAAGTGCTAGGGGTATACTCGCCGTGTCCAAGGTTCGCTTACAATATACTTGTAAATTTGGGCCACCGTGCAAATCGTTTTCATATAAATTCACTTTATTTCTGTAATTCTATATACGTATGTACACTATAATTAAAATGAAAAATTTTACGCAATCAAAAGAAGAAATATTTGTTGTTTTCGTTTCACTGTATGCTTGCTCTATACTGCGTGGTGGGCCAACGGCACTCGTGTCCCGTTATGACGCCTCGATGTTCGTTGCTTGTGTGTGTGTAAATGCATTTTGTGACGCCCCACGTCGGCGTGCGTGTCCCGTTAGGAACGTCCCGTTAGGACGCCCGGCTGGTCGTTGCCTGAGTGCGTGTAAAACGTGTTTCGGTGACGTTTGCGTTGGCGTGTATGTACGCAACCCTAGTGTGGTTGACGTCGTGTATTTGCGTGACTCTGCTGTGGTCACCGTAGTATGTGTGCGTAGTGCTGTTGTGGCCAGCGTGGTGCGGTGACCAACGTAATGTGCTTGCGTAGCGCTGTTGTTGCCCGCGTCGTATGTTGGCGCTTGCGGTCAGCGTAGTGGGTTGGCGCAATGCTGTGGCCAACGTCGTATGTTTGCGTAGTGATGTGGTCCACGTAATATGTTAGCGTGGTGCGGTCGCGGTCAGCGTAGTGGCTGGCGTAATGCTGTGGCCGACGTAGTGTGTGTGCGATTGTGGCCGGGGTAGTGGGAACACCAAATCTTGCTGGGATGCGTTCTCTGAACGCGCGGCGAAGGCCCTCTGCTGTCGCACGCCTCATGGGGGCCAATTCCACCCATTTGGTGAAGCGGTCGAAAAATACTAATAACATCGTGTTCCCGTGTGTGGATCGTGGGAGTGGTCCGACGAAATCGACGCATACCGTGGCGAATGGTTCCTGGGCCACCTGTGTGAGCATCTTTCCTGCTGGTTTTTGCTGTGCCTCCTTGTATTTCTGGCAAGACTCGCACTGCCGTACATATCGACTGATGTCCCGAAACATGCCGGGCCAGTAATACCGGTTGGAAATCCGTGCTACCGTCCGGCGGATGCCCATGTGTCCAGCGCTTGGGATGTTGTGGTTTTCTTCTAACACTCGTAGCCGCAGTGGTGTTGGTACACAAAATTTCCAAGGGACCGTTTCCTCATCGTGTGACCGGCAGGGAATATGGCAGTACAGTTGCCCCTCTTGTATCATGTAGTCAGAAAATTTCTCAGGGTTAGTGCGTACTTCGCCGACGCGCCACTTGCATTGTGGCTCTGTTGTCGTTGCTAGGCGTAGGGTCTCCAGTGGCTGCCGTGATAGTGCGTCCGCTACCTGGTTCAGCTTCCCTTTCCTGTACTCGATGTCAAAAGAGTGTTGTTGAAGCTACAAGGCCCATCGTGCTATACGGCCTGAAGGGCTTTCGATGGAGTTTAACCACTTTAGAGACATGTGGTCCGTGATTACCTTGAATCGGTATCCTTCCAAGTATGGCCTCATCTGGCGTATTCCCCAGACTATCGCGAGGCACTCCTTCTCGGTGGGCGAGTAGTTGGTTTCCGCCTTGTTGATTTTCCTTCTGGCGTAGGCGATCACGCGTTCTCCGCCTTCCAGGTCCTGTATCAATACGGCACCCAGCCCGAAATTGCTGGCGTCCGTTTGTAAGGTGAAGGTCTTGGTGAAGTCCGGGCAGGCAAGTATCGTTGCTTCCGTGAGCTTTTGCTTTAAGACCTCGAAGGCCTCCTGTTGTTCGGCCCCCCACTTCCAGTGTTTGCCCTTTTTCAGCAGGGTTGATGCTATACCGAGAAATTGGCGTACCTCTTTCAGCTTCGTTGGTGGCTTCAAGTCTTTTATGGCTGTGACTTTCTCGGGTTCGGTGTGAATTCCCTTGTCGCTTACTAGGTGTCCTAGGTATCAGATTTCCTTCTTGAAGAATTCGCATTTCTCCGGATTTATTCTGAGGTTGGCGCGCTGTAGTCGTAGCATTACTTCTCTCAGATTGCGATTGTGCTCCTCCACATTGGATCCTATGACGATAATGTCATCGAGGTATGCGAAGGCGTGGGATTCCATTTCAGGCCCAATAACCTGATCTAGTGCTCTTTGAAACGTTGCGGGTGCAGAGTGTAGGCCGAAAGGCATAACGCGCCACTGGAATAATCCGCGTCCCGGTACCGTGAAAGCTGTGTAGGGCCGGCTCTTGGGCTCCAGTGGTATTTGCCAGTAGCCGTTCTTCAAGTCCAAGCTGCTGATGTACTTCGCTCGTCGTAGTTTGTCCAGGATGTGTTGTATTCTGGGTAAGGAGTATGCGTCGGGTACGGATCGGGCGTTGAGCTGCCGATAGTCTACGCATAACCTCCATTTCCCGTTTTTCTTCTTGGCCAGCACGATCGGTGCGCTGTGTGGGCTACAGGATGGCTCGATGCATCCTTTCTGGAGCAATTCGTCAACTTCGCTGTTGATGATTATCTGCATGGCTGGGTTGCGTGGGAAGTAACGTTGCTTGATGGGGCGTTCGTCCGTCAGGACAATCTTGTGCTCGGCTATTGTCGTCACTCCACTCATGCTCTCGAATTTTCGGAGTTCCTTTGCTAGAAAACCGCGCACTCGTTCCGCTTCTACTTGTATGTCGTCGTCGTTGTTTTGCATAATGCCGTCGTGCTTGAAGTTACAACTGCTCGGTGCTGTTACACTCTGAGTGGTTCCAGATGGGGCTCCAGGGGTGTCGTACCCGACGTTACCCTTTCTCGCTCGTGTTATACTCTGATTAGTCCCCGGGGTGTCGTACCTGGCGATATCCGTTCTTGATGATATTGAATTTTGATTAGTCCCAGGGCTGTCGTACCTGGCGATATCCGTTCTGGCTGATGATGTACTTTGAATAGTCCCAGGGCTGTCGTACCTGGCGATATCCTTTCTTGATGATATTGAACTTGGAATAGTCCCAGAGCTGTCGTACCTTGCGATATCCTTTCTTGATGATATTGAACTTGGAATAGTCCCAGGGCTGTCGTACCTGGCGATATTCGTTCTTGCTGGTGTTGTTCTCTGAATAGTTTCTGGCGCGGCTCCAGGATTCGGTGTGTGCTGGGCAAGGGGTCTGGTTAGTACGAGGTGGCCTTCTCCACATGATATGGTGGCTCCCATGCTTCCGAGCGTATCTAAGCCTAGTATGATGTCGTCGATCGCTCCGGGCATGACGTGACGCTTCTCCGAGGCGTACCTCAGTCCTTATGGCGTCGAAGATGGTAGTGCTAGTCCCGTTTGCCATCGTTATTTTGATGGCCACTCTCACTATTTCTCCGCTTCCCGAGTTCACCACACGTTCTGCTAAGCTGCTCGAGACGAAACTTCTTGATGCCCCTGTGTCGATGACCTCCTCGGCTGATTCCGCGCCGAGCTTGGCTAAGGCGAAGAGGCGACCATGCTCTTGGTACATTGCTACTGCCGTTTCAGCGCTGGGTTCCTTGGGTATCGTTACTGCCGTTTCGGCGCTAGGTCCCTTGGGCTCACGGCGCCTTCTTCTTCGTGGAGCCCTCTGTCGTTTCCCTGACGTCGGCGGCAGCATTCGATGGTTCGTATATCGTTGCGGCCACATTCCCAGCAAAATAATTTTCTGTGGGTTTCGGCACCTATTGGTGTCATGTCCTCGTTCGCCGCATCTCCTGCATACGCCGTTGGGGTCGTATCTCGGATTGCCTGGAGGCGTGCGGTTCGTTAGGTTCGGTGGTGGTGGTGGTTGTGTTGCAGGTTTTGATGGTGACACCCGGGTTGTGTCACTGGCGATGTGTCGCGTAACTTCGCGGTGATGTCCGCCTGATGATCTTCGATAGTCCTCGCGTATGTTCTCGTATTCTTCGGCAAGTGTCAGGAGCACTGCGAGATTAGTGAAGTCCCTCCGACGGATGTAAAGTTGGTAATCGGGGTGGCTGTTACGGAAGATTCGTTCCAGCCGCTGTTCGCTGGTGTACCCTGCGTGTCTCATCAAGCTCTGGATTCCTAGTACATAGTCCTTATACCTCTCCTTGTTGTGTTGCCTTCGTTGGCGTATGTCGTTGTCGAGCCGCTCGAAGTACCTGACTGGTAGGAAGAAACGTAAAAAATCCTTTTTGAAGCTTGCCCACTCTCCTTAGTGCGCATTGTTATTGCGGTTTCATTGTAGCGTGGCGCCCCCTAGTAGCTCGGGCATGGATTTTGGCAGGAGGTCCACGTTTAGCGCGTATACTTCGTCTAACTCCTCTAACCGTTCGATGAACGCTAACGGGTCTCGTCCACCTTCATACTTTCTTACCTGGTCGAGGATGGGCGCGAACACCACGGTCGGTGCTTGAGTTACCTGGCATGTATAGTTCATGGCTGGTGCCGTCATTCCCGCTGGTAAGTACGGTTGCGTGGGTTGAGATGTGCCGGTTGACGATGCCGTAATTTCTGATGGTACATACTGTTGTGTGGGTACTGTACTCCTGGGAGGTGCCTGAGATGTACCGTGGGGTGGTACCGCTATTCCTGATGGTAAGTACTGTTGTATGGTTACTGTATATCTGGGAGGAAACGCGAATTGAGTTTGTTCTACTGTTGTAACGGCGACCTTCGGTTTGACTCTTCCGTTCGACGGAGTCGGTGTCTTAACC
The DNA here is from genome assembly GCF_040869045.1 of Eurosta solidaginis. Classification (NCBI taxonomy): domain Eukaryota; kingdom Metazoa; phylum Arthropoda; class Insecta; order Diptera; family Tephritidae; genus Eurosta; species Eurosta solidaginis. Next base: position 188,259 of record NW_027137019.1, on the reverse strand, counting down.
TCATTTACGTCGCTCATGTGCGTAGTTTCCTTGTAGGTGGCTTGTAGGGATACAAATTTTTCGTGGATTTCCGAGTCCGTATTTGCCTTTGAGGCCAGTGCTGCTATGCGCTTTCGGATTTCTCGGGTGGTACCTGTCTGTTTAATACCCAATTCCTGTGTGATGGATATCAGCTGCTCCTTTGAAATTGTGTCTAACCACGTGGTATCGATCTGGTCGACCATTTTGTGGTTAGGTTTCTCGTCAGGAATGTTCCTTCTGACGTGGTAACGATTTGCAGGGTCCCTGCTCGGGCGCCAGTTGTAACGAAGCTTTTTCGTCCCGGCGCTCCTTCAATAAGTGCTAGTGGTATACTCGCCGTGTCCAAGGTTCGCTTACAATAGATTTGTAAATTTGGGACACCTTGCAAATCGTTTTCATATAAATTCACTTTATTTCTCTAATTCTATATATGTATGTACACTATAATTAAAATGACTGTATGCTTGCTCTATACTGCGTGGTGGGCCAACGGCACTCGTGTCCCGTTATGACGCCTCTATGGTCGTTGCTTGTGTGTGTGTAAATGTGTTTTGTGACGCCCTGCGTCGGCGTACGTGTCCCGTTAGGAACGTCCCGTTAGGACGCTCGGCTGGTCGTTGCCTGACTGCGTGTAAAACGTGTTTCGGTGACGCCTTGCGTTGGCGTGTATGTACGCAACCCTAGTGTGGTTGACGTCGTGTATTTGCGTGACTCTGCTGTGGTCACCGTAGTATGTGTGCGTAGTGCTGTTGTGGCCAGCGTGGTGCGGTGACCAACGTAATGTGCTTGCGTAGCGCTGTTGTGGCCCGCGTCGTATGTTGGCGCTTGCGGTCAGCGTAGTGGGTTGGCGCAATGCTGTGGCCAACGTCGTATGTTTGCGTAGTGATGTGGTCCCCGTAATATGTTAGCGTGGTGCGGTCGCGGTCGCGGTCAGCGTATTGGCTGGCGTAATGCTCTGGCCGACGTAGTGTGTGTGCGATTGTGGCGGGGGTAGTGGGTTGGCGTAATGCTATGGCCAACGTAGTATGTTTGCGATTGTGACCAGCGTGGTAGTTTGGCTGGCGAATGTCACCTGCTCGCGGAGCGTCACTGTGGTGGTGCCGTTGCTCACGAGGTCTCAAGCGGTGTTTGGTGGTATAACCGACACATTCACCACTTGAGGCCACGACTCACTCCTGTGAAGCGACCTGTCCGCATGGTAGAACCGACAACTTAAAGGGACGCTCTACAAGTAGCTCTGGTCACGACCACAGCTCCGTGCTTCGGCACGAGGGTAACTCTGGTACAGTTGACGTAGTAGGTTTGCGTAACTTTGCTGTGTCAACGCATATATTATCGGGGCGCTGTCGTGGTCAGCGTAGTAGATCGGCGCAGTACAGAAGCCAACGTAGTGTGTTAGCTATGGTGCTGTTGCGGCCAGCGTAGTAGATTGGCGTAATGGTATGGCCAGCGTATATATTAGCTATGATGCTGTTGCGGCTAGCATTGTATGTTTGCGTAGTGTTGCTGCGGCCAACGTATATGCTTGCGTAGCGCTGTTTGTGGCGCTGTTACTGTCGGCGCAGGCGGGCGGACGCTGCCTGTTCGCGGGTGCGCGTTACTGTGGTAGTGCCGTTCCTGGCGAAGTCTCAAGCGGTGTTTGGTGGTTTAACCGACACATCACCACTTGAGGCCACGACTTACTCCTGTGAAACGACCTGTCCGCATGGTAGAACCGAAAACTTCAAGGGACGCTCCACAAGTAGCTCTGGTCACGGCCACAGCTCCGTGCTAACTAACTTCTGTCCTGCTGTGTTGCTCCTTTTATTGCTTTGTTTGGTATTGCTGGCTCGAATGGTTGCGTTGCCATGGTTGCTGTTCGATGTTGCGAACGCGCGTTGCGTTGCTGAGATTTGTTAGTTTGTTGTGCTGGCATTAAAGTGTTGTGCTTGCCCGTTGTGTTGCTGAGACTTGTTGGTTGGTCTGCTGCTATAGCCTTTTGTGACTGGCTGTTGTGTCAATGCTGTATTGAACTTGTTGGTTGGTCTGTTGCTATAGCCTTTTGTGACTGGCTGGTGTGTTAGTGTTGTATCGAATATGATGTGTGCTGTATTGAACTTGTTGGTTGGTCTGTTGCTATAGCCTTTTGTGACTGGCTGTTGTGTTAGTGCTGTATCGAATATGATGTGGGGTCGTTTTGTGTGGGCCAAATTAATGGTGTTATATTTGGTCCTCACAATATGTATGTTACACCACCAATTTTATAAAGAATATTTCTGCCTTAGAAGTATTCTATTACAATTAAATTTATGTAAAAATTTCCAGTGCTTTTTTATTTTAAATATTTATATATCTATGGATAAATGGTTTTGGTTTTGTATTTTTGTTTTTTTATTAAATTTGTTTTTTTTTTTTGCAGTATATTTGTGTCATTATATTGATTGCATGTTCTATGACTACGTTCAACTGTGCCTAATGTTTGATGGTGGTAAGGTGTTGAGGTTTTATGCTCTATTTTTAAAAGCTTGCACAATTCCTCAAATAAACAATTTTTGTATTCGGTTCCCATATCCGTTATAATTGTTTTCAATACAATCATAAATTAGGATAAAATTTTAATATAGCTTGGCTATCGTTTTTGCATGCTTGCTAGGTATTGGGATTGCAACCAAGTACTTAGTCAAGCCACATACTATAGTGACTGCATATTCATTTATATTTTATGACTTGGGAATAGGACCAATTGTATCGATTTGTACTATGTCGAACGCTTTTATCAGCGTTTCGGTTATAATCATAGTCTCTTTAAAATTTTTATTTATTTTATTTTTATTGCAATGAACGCATTTTTTAATGTATTTTCGGATATCACTTTTCATTCCTTTCCAGTAATATTTTTGTTTTATTTTGTTTGTCGTAAGATTTATTCCTGGATGGCCACCCAAAACAGGATCGTCATGATATTTATGAAGAATTTCTTTAATTTTTTCATTATTTGTTACATGTATAACCTCCGGAATTAATGCCATAATTAAATTTTTGAGAACTTTGGTACCTTTTTCCTTAAATGTGTCTATTCGAGTATAATTAAACAATTTGTCTCCTAATGACAACTGTATTTTTCCAATTCCTAAATTGCCGGCTTCTTCCATAAGCCTGGTAAAGAATTGGCCTAAATCAATCTTAGTCTCAACAATTAGGTTTTTTATATTTATTTCGCTACAAATTTTCTTTCTCTTTTTGAAATATAATTTCGGAGGATCGAAAACGAGCTGGACTAGACTTTTTACTTCACATTTATTTAGCGCTTCATATATATATATATATATATATATATATATATATATGAATTACTAAATATAATTCATATACTAAGGTTCTCATCGTTACTTTTATTTTTTATATTACTGGTTCTACTACTGGGTATTTGTTTAGTTTCCGATCTTGTCGTAACTTTCATTATTTAACATGCTTGTACTGACATTTCTTTTAAATCTTTGATTTCTATTCGTGACAATTAGTCTGCTACATAATTTTCTTTTCTGCTATGTACTCCACCTCGAAGTCATACTCTTCCAAATCTAATCTGATTCTAGTTAATTTTGATGAAGGGTTTTTCATCGAAAATAGGAAATTTAAGGGTCTATAGTCTGTCTTGACCAAGAATTTTCTACCATAAACGTATGGTCTAAAATATGTTATGACCCAATGAATGGCCGCTAATTCCTTTTATACTCAACGTGCTTTGCACACAGAGTATAATAACTTTGGTTAGATAACGGTTGGTTGTACAGGTATTAAGGAATCGAGATAGATATAGTCTTCCATATATCAAAATCATCAGTATCGAAAAAAAATTTGATTGAGCCATGTCCGTCGGTCCGTCCGTCCGTCTGTCCGTTAACACGATAACTTGAGTAAATTTTGAGGTATCTTGATAAAATTTGGTATGTAGGTTCCTGGGCACTCAGCTATTTAAAATAAGCGATATCGGACTATAACCGCGCCCACTTTTTCGATATCGAAAATTTGGAAAAACAGAAAAAATGCGATAATTCTTTACCTATGACGGATAAAGCGACGAAGCTTGGTAGGTGGGTTGACCTTATGACGCAGAATAAAAAATTTGTAAAATTTTGGACAATGGGCGTGGCGCCGCCCACTTTTAAAAGAAGGTAATTTAAAAGTTTTGCAAGCTGTAATTTGGCAGTCGTTGAAGATATCATGATGAAATTTGGCAGGAACGTTAATACTACTACGGATGAATAACACGCCCACTTAAAAAAATTTTCTTAAGTCAAATTTAAAAAAAAATTGAATATCTTTACAGTATATAAGTAAATTATGTCAACACTCAACTCTAGTAATGATATGGTGCAACAAAATACAAAAATAAAATAAAATTTCGAAATGGGCGTGTCTCCGCCCTTTTTCATTTAATTTGTCTAGAGTACTTTTAATGCCATAAGTCGAACAAAAATTTACCAATCCTTGCGAAATTTGGTAGGGGTATAGTTTCTATAACGATAACTGTTTTCTGTGAAAATGGGCAAAATCGGATAAAGCCACGCCCAGTTTTTATACACAGTCGACCGTCTGTCCTTCCGGTCGGCCGTTAACATGATAACTTGAGCAAAAATTGATATATCTTTACTAAACTTAGTTCACGTACTTACCTGAACTCACTTTATCTTGGTATAAAAATGGCCGAAATCCGACTAAGACCACACCCACTTTTTTGATATCGAATATTACAAAAAATGAAAAAAATGCCATAATTCTACACCAAATACGAAAAAAGGGATGAAACATGGCAATTGGATTGGTTTATTGACGCAAAATATAACTTTAGAAAAAACTTTGTAAAATATGTGTGACACCTACCATATTAAGTAGAAGAAAATGAAAAAGTTCTGCAAGGCGAAATCAAAGGCCCTTGGAATCTTGGCAGAAATACTGGTCGTGGTATTAGATATATAAATAAATTAGCGGTACCCGGCAGATGATGTTGTGGGTCGCCCTGGTCCACATTTTGGTAGATATCTCAACCCCAACTTCTCCAAACACGATTTAATTTTTATAGCGTATGATTTTCATTTTGTTTCTGATACCTCAAGTTTTTCATATCGCGATTTCAATCGTATAGACTACGGTAAACTCTCTGCAGGTGTTAATGCTGTAAATTGGAGCTCAATACATAGTATGACTTCTGCCGATGATCAGATAAGTTTTATTCAAAAGAACATAAGTACCCTCTTTGACCAATTTGTTCCGCTTGTAACAAGGTCAGCTGAGACCAAGAGGCATCCATGGTTTAACAATTTTATAAAGCAGCTAATAGGAAAACGCAACAAAGCTTATCTGAGTTGGAAACAAAATCGATCAGATAGAGCTTATAATGGTTACAAGAAACTGAGAAGAGACGTGACTAAAACAATCAAGAGGCAAAAAAGAAAATATTATGAATATCAGTTCAGTACAGCCATTGGCTCACAGAAGACGTGGAAGCAGATCCGCGAAATTGGCATTGGCATTCCGAATCGGTTAATGTAGATGAGTTAAACGCAACCTTTGCAAATTCCCCACCTTCTCTGCATAATATCAACTATAATCGTTATAGTTCTGGTCCAAGTGTTACCTTACCCGGTTTTGCCTTTAAATGCGTCGATGAATGCGATGTGGTCGAGTCCATTCCCTCAATCAAGTCAAGCGCCGTTGGCCTTGATGGTGTCCATCCTAAGCTCGTAAAATGCATCCTGCCAAAAATTCTTTCATATATCGTTTACGCTTTCAACTCCATTTTTACTACATCAGTTTATCCTAAATGCTGGAAAAAAGCTAAAATTATTCCTGTCCAGAAACCAAATGGTGACTTTCGACCTATTGCTATTCTGCCTTTTCTTTCTAAGGTTTTCGAACGCGTGATGCATCGACAGATAAATATTTTTGTCCATAACAACTCCCTGATAAGCCCACATCAGTCGGGATTCAGAACAAGCAGGAGCTGTATCACAACGCTATTAAGCGTTTCAGATGACATTAGAAGAAATATGGATATGGACCAAGTAACGTTTCTCACACTTTTGGGCCACTAGAAGGCATTTGACTCAGTTGACCATACTTTACTATGCTTAAAACTTAAAACGCTTTTCAACTTCTCAGCTCCAGCCTTGGAGCTAGTAAATACGTATCTTCTTGAGAGATATCAAGCAGTAAGCGTCGGTAGCTCCATGTCAAACTTTCTAAGTGTAGCCAAGGGAGTCCCCCAAGGATCTATACTTGGACCCTTGTTATTCGTTCTATATATAAATGACCTGCCAGAAATTCTTAAATATAGTAAAGTGCACGTTTATGCAGATGACGTTCAAGTATATTTAGGCGGGCCCTCAGCCTCCATTAATAACTGCGTACGAAATTTAAATTCCGATCTATGTCTCATAAATAAATGGGCTAGTGATAACGGGCTAGTCTTAAACCCAAGTAAGTCTAAATGCATCGCTATTTATAAGAAAACTATTTACATAGATCAGTGCCCCAAAATAACACTTAACAATGCTCCGATAAACTTTGTCGGCACGGCAAAAAATCTTGGTGTCATTTTTAACAGAACATTAACTTGGAATAATCATATCCTTCCTACAATAGGCAAAGTATATGGCAGGTTACGAACACTGTGGACCACACAGCACTTCACACCAAATAAATTAAGATTGCTTCTGGCAAAGTCTTACTTGATACCATCATTGCTGTATGGCTGCGAAGTTTTTGCCTATTGTGACAGTGAGTGTATTAAAAAACTTAATGTAATTTACAATAACATAGCCCGCTATATTTATGGTATACGTCCTTATGAACATATCTCCGAATATGCTCATAAGATATACAATATAACATTCGACAATCTGCTTAAATTTAGATGCATTTCACTCCTTCATAGAATAGTGTTGTTTAAGGAGCCTGCCTATCTATACGAAAGACTTCAGCTAGCACGGTCCGTGCGATCATCTCAACTACTGCACACAAGATTTGGCTCACGAATTTCTGAGCGTAAATTTTTTGTTATAACAGTACGTCTCTGGAATGTTTTGCCTTTGGAGATCAGAAGCATTTCTAACATAATGCACTTCAAAAGGAAACTATTGAGTCATCTTGCTTAGCATGTTGAAATACTTTTCTCTCCTTTCTAATCTTAAATCTTATATTTTTCTCTCTACAATTTTTACATAAACACATTTAATATTATGTTACTTTAACACCAAACACTGTAAATAAAACTTATGGTTGTTGTGTTTGGAATTTATAAAATAAATAAAATAAATAAATAAATAAATATCTCGGAAACGCCTTCACATATACAACTAAGGGCCACTCCCTATTAAATCCCTCATTAATACCTTTAATTTGATACTCATATTGTACAAACACATTATAGAGTCACCCCTGGTCCACCTTTATGGCGTTATCTCGAAAAGGCGTCCATCTATAGAACTAAGGTCCACTGCCTTTTAAATAATCATTAACACCATTCATTTGATACCCATATCGTACAAACGCATTCTAGAGTAACCCCTGGTCCATCTTAATGGCGATATCTCGAAAAGCCGTCCGGCTATAGAACTAAGGCCCCCTCGCTTTTAAAATACTCATTAACATATATTATCCGGCAACGTCAAACTGCTTGGTTGTGTTTTGTTTTGTCTGTGATTTTTTAACTAAATAAAAATTATTTGTGGATAATTTTCGATTTTTTACGTGATAATTTTGAAATTGAAATATCTTGTGTGCTGCAGTGCTTTGCTCAAAACAATAAATGTGTTTGAATTGTGCTAAATTTATTCAAAGCTACATGCACTAAATTCTTTGCCTTTTGCATATTTTATTTTGCTGCTTTTTGGCGGTTCTCTAATATTGCAATTGTTGTTGTGTACTTACTTGTGTTTTTAACTGTTTCACAGCTATTTGCCCTTTTAGTGGCTGTTATATATACAGTGCTTTTAAAACTGTTTCGCTGTTGTCAGTGATTTCTAAATTTAATAACACAATCAGGGCTGTCCAGTCACACGCAATAATTGAAATTAATTTTAATAATATAATTTAATTAAATTTATTTTTTAATAATGTCGTTTGAGTGTGTTTCTGAAAACTGCTCAGTTAAAAATGAACCTGAGCGTCTAGCATGTTGGTTATGTGATAGTGTCGCACATGTCGAATGTGCTGGATTTATCGGAAGAGTGGTTGACTATATAAACAAGGAAATAGGGCTTCGCTGGGCATGTCGTAAGTGCAGGGCGACTGTTGTAGAGGTCTTCCAGTTGTTTAGTACCACTCGAAAGGCATTCGGAGAGATTGGGAAAGAGCTCCGAATTTTAAATAAAAAGTTTGCTAAGCATGAAGAGGCCTTTAAGTCCTTTAAGTGCCTGGATGCGTCCCCGAAGCCCGTAGACAAGAAAACCACAAAAAAACGCACGTACCCGGATGAAACCTTGACGATTAATCCGGTGTCAGTCTCTGCACCTGCAGCGTTGACCCTTGGTAACTCCAATGACTTGCTCGATCTTAATTCGCCATGCCTTGAACTGGATAATGACACTAGGCGTATGACCAGGTCTAAAACGGCGTTAGTTCAAGAGAACATTTGTAAGGACGCCGGGGTTTCGTCCACGTTTACCTCTGCCTCTATTCAAGTGACAGTTTCTGATGATAATTTCGCATCTACTTTGGCTGAAATTCCTGCAACCCGCCCACTGATCAGATATTAGAGCAAAATCATCAAGAAAAAACTGGCTTAAGCCGCACGTGTTTAGCTCTGAAATCTTGAGTAATAGTTTCGAAGTTTTTAGAAATGATCGTCAGAACAAAGCTGGTGGAGGAGTTTTGATTGCTGTTTATGCAGCTTTTCCGCTGAAGAAATTCTGATCCCTGAGGCCGATAAAATCAAATCTCTTTGTGTCCCAGTTAAACACTTAACCTGTTATACTTATATTACTGTAAGCTACGTCCCTCCGCAATCTGATCTACAGATATACTGCAAAAATTTTTTTTAAGCATTAACTTCTGGCTTGGTCATAGTGTTAGGCGATTTCGATTTGTCATGTGTAACCTGGAATATAATTGACCGTTTATTGGTTCCCTGTTCATCTAAAGACATCTTCAATGAGTTTTTAAATGACCTTGCGGATATGGGGCTTTATCAAGTAAATATTGTTTTAAATAAGTTTGGTAAATGCTAAGATCTCGTATATGTTAGTGACGTTTCTAAACTCGCTTTGGTTCGATGTGACCCATTGGTATTGCCCGAGGACGTGTATCACCCACCACTGGAGATTATTGCTGAAACATCCCGACAACTAAAACATGTTGTTTACAATCAAAACGATTTGTCTTCGGTTCGCTTTTTATTTAGAAATACCGACTTCGAAATGTTGAAAGACAAGGTATCCAATATAATTTGGCCTCAATATGACGGAGATGTTGAAGAAAGCGTACTGCATTTTACTAATGTGTTACACCGCATTTTTCATACTTGCGTTCCTCAAACTTCTCGCCCCAGAGTACCACTTAAAAATGTCTGGTGCACTAGAGAATTGAACTACTTAAAAAATAATAAAAAAATCGCTGGTTTAAGCGATATAAGAAATCTGGCTTGCCAAGTGACTATGATGTTTAATCTATTTTACGTCACAAATAAAATTCTCTGGGCAAGATATGCTACAAGAACTACTTAGAAAAGCTAAAGCTTCATCTTTATTCCAACCCGAAGTCGTTCTACGATTTTATTAACTCCGAACGTAAGACTACTGGTTTTCCTTCTGTCACGAAATTTGACAACATGATTTCAAGTGATGACGTTATAATTGCTGATATATTTACTGATTTCTTTAAATCAAACTACTGCGAGTCGGCTTCACGACAACCTAGAACTCCACCTGGGTTACCAATGCTTGACTGTGTACGAATTCCGTTAATATCTGCTACAGATGTATTTTTAAAGCTAGAAAACCTGAAGACTTCTTATTATAGTGGTCCTGATAAGATTCCTACTGTTGTTCTGAAAAGCTGCGCTGAATTTTTTTATCAGCCCTTAACTAATATAGTTAACGCCTCTCTAGAACAAGGAATATTTCTTAGTTTCTGGAAAGAATCTTTTATAATACCACTGTACAAAAGTGGCAGCAAATCTTGCGTAGCAAACTATAGAGGAATTGCAAAAGCTTTTCGAGTGCATTGTTACAAAACAGTTAGCTCACTCACTATACCCAATAATCCACCCATCTCAGCATGGGTTCTGCAGAGGTAAATCAACCGAATCAAATTTGCTTGAGTTCACATGGCAAGTATCTAGAAACTTTAGAAATAACCTTCAAACAGATGTAATTTACACAGACTTTAGCATGGCTTTTGATAAAGTTTCTCATAAAATTCTTATTAACAAACTTCACTGTATGGGGCTCTCATCGACGTTTCTAGGATGGATCTCCACTTACTTAACAGGAAGGAAGGAAAAAGTAATCTTTAAAGACGCCTCATCGCAATTCATCAAAATTACATCTGCGTACCTGAAGGAATCCATCTTGGGCCGCTATTGTTTTTATTATTTATCAATGATCTTCCAAATATGTTAACTCGTTCCGAGATTTTAATGTACGCCGATGATGTAAAGTTCTTTAGACCCATTCAAAGCCCTGGAAACAGATTACTTCTTCAGAACGGTTTGGATAGCTTAGTTCAATGGTGCAAGGCCAATGAAACGGCCCTCAACCTAAACAAATGCAAATTCATGAATTTTACTAGAAAATCATATCAGGTACATAATTATGCGCTAGGTGACTAACAGTTTGAGCAAGTTACTAGCTTCATCGGTCTCGGTGTCACAATGGACCCCAACTAGACTTCAAATATCATATTGAAACTTGTGTGACTCGATCTAGAGGTGTGTTAGCTTTCATTAAACGATGGTCAAAAGAATTTATGGACCCTTACGTCACAAAAGCACTTTTTACTGCCTTAGTTCGACCGATACTAGAATACGCGTCAATTGTTTGGAACCCACGGTATCATATTTATCGTGACAAGCTGGAATCGGTTCAAAAACAGTTCCTGTTTTTTGCGTTAAGTCACTTATCGTGGGATCCAACAAGGAATCTTCCATCCTATAATAGCCGGTTGAAGCTTATTAACCTTCCTTCCCTTGAGAGACGCAGGGAAATGTTGGGTGAATTGTTCATGGTGAAATTATTGGGAGGGATTGTGAGTAGCCCATTTTTACTTAGTGAGATAAAGATTAATGTCCCTATGAGGCCACCAAGACATTTTCAACCACTCTTCCTGAGTACATGCAGATCTAATTTTGAAACGCATGAAGCTTTTCGTTGTTTCTGTCTGGATTTCAACAAGCACTACATCAATTTCGATATTTCAGACTCGCCTTTCTTAATAAAGAAAAGTATACTATTTAACCTAAAGCCCAGGCAAATCAAAACACAAAAAGTGTGATAAGATCATACGCCTAATAAATACATTACAAAAACGCACTGGTCACTGCGTCATCTACAACATACATTACATCTCACGAGAGCCCCCTACTAAGCAAACAGCTCCCTCATGAGCATTTCGCGTTTGCTCCTTTATGAGCGCTTTAAGTCGGCTCCCTAATGGGCACACAGCTCCTTTCTGAGCAATTCTTGTCCTTCAGAGATCCTCATGACGGCTGCCTGCTTGGGCTTTTATATAAGAATTGATGACAACAATCTATCCTTCTTATAAATTTGTAGAATAAATATGTTATTTATATCACATATTCTACATATTTTAAGTAAATTGAACATTTTAGCCTGTAAAAATTTTAAATTGTAGACTAATAAATAAATAAATAAATAAACTCCTTTAATTTGATACCCATATCGTACAAACACGTTCCAGAGTCACCCCTGTTCCACCTTTGTGGCAATATCTCGAAAAGGCGTCCACCTATAGAACTAAGGCCCATTCCCCTTTAAATAATCATTAGCGCCTTTTATTTGATACCCACATCGTACAAACGCATTCTGGAGTCACCCCTGGTCCACCTTTATGGCAATATTCCGAAATGGCGTCCACCTATAGAACTATGGTCTACTCCCTTTTAAAATACTCTTTAATACCTTCCATTTGGTACCCATGTCAAACAAACACATTCCAGGGTTACCCTATGTTTATTTTCCTACATGGTGATTTTCCCTTATATTGTCTCCAAAGCTCTCAGCTGAGTATGTAATGTTCGGTTACACCCAAACTTAGCCTTCTTTACTTGTTCAATTGTGGCTTTATTAATTTCTCCTTTTGTAAATGACCTAGAAGCGTAAGCAACTCGTAGTTGCCTTCCTTCGTACTATTGACTCAAAACTGCCCCAGAAGTATAGCCGCTAGCATCTGTTGTTATACAAAATTGTTTACTGAAATCTGGATATTGTAGAATATTAGGGCTTATTAATACAGCTTTCAAATAGGCAAAGGATTTTTTACAATCCTCTGTCCAATCAAAAACTACATTTTGCTTGAAAAGTCTTGTTAATAATCTAGAATATTCTGCAAAATTTGGAATGAGTCTTCTGTAATAATTGCAAAATGCGACGAATCTTTTTGCTTCATCCGCATTTTTGGGTATCGGATAATTTTTAACAGTTTCAAACTTACTGGGGTCTTAAAATTCCATTGCTTGTGCATTTATGACCAAGGTAAGTTACTTCTGGGCTGAAAAATAGACATTTATCCGGATGAAATTTTAAATTATATTTCCTACAAATTGCGAAAACATCCCGTAAATTTTTTATCATATGATTTTCGGAGCATCCTAATACGACTAAATCGTCCATGTATATAAATGTTTGTGATGGTTTTAAGCCTGCGAATGCTAATGCCATCTTCTTCTGGAATGAGTTTGGAGCTACTTTGAGGCCATAAGGTAATCTTTTAAAGCGGTATGTGCCATCATCGGCTGTAAATGATGTAATGTCTCTTGACTCTGGGCTGAGTTCTATTTGGTTTCACCAGACATTAAATCTAAGCATGAAAAGTATTTAGCTCTTCCTAATTGATCTAGTATATCATCAATTCTTGGCAACGGGAATTTATCTGCAGTTAGCCTTTTATTTACATGACAGTAATCAACAACCATTGTCCATCATTTTTCTTGTTTATTTCGAAGTGATTTTTTGGGCACCAATAGAACTGGACTATTAAATTCTTAAATTGAAGTTTCTATTATGTCGTCTTTAATTAATTTTTTTACTTGTTTATTAATTTCACTCTTAACTTTGACAAGAATCTCAAAATTGTAAGTCCTTAAAGGAAAATAGATAGACCCACCATTAAGTATACCCAAATAATCAGGATGAAGAGCTGATTTGATTTAGCCATGTCCGTCTGCCCGTCTATCGGTTTGTATGCAAACTAGTCCCTCAATTTTTGAGATATCTTGATAAAATTTGGTGAGCGGGTGTATTTAGGTGTCTGATTAGACATTTGTCGGAACCGGCCGGATCGGACCACTATAGCATATATCCTCCATACAACCAATTTTTCAGAAAAAGAGGATTTTTGTCATATCTTCCTCAATTTATCAGATTGAAGCTTCAAACTTCACCATATACTTTCGAATATTGCACATATTGTTGTCTGAAAAAATGGATGAGTTCGGTCGCATATATAGTATATATCCCCACAACCGATTGTTCAGATAAGACACTTTTCTTAATTAATGCCCTATTTTAAGAGCTAGAGGCTTCAAATTTCAATGAATGCTTACGTATATAGCGTATATTTTTATCTGAAAAAATCATAAAGATCGGTGGTATATATATTATATATATGGTGGTATATATAGTATATTTATAGTATATATATATATATATTTTCGCAATTTCAGCCCCATTTTAACAGCTAGAAGCTTCAAATTTCACCAAATTTTTACGTATATAGTATATATAGTTGTCTGAAAAGATCATAGAGATCGGTGGTATATATAGTATACCCGTATATATGGTGGTATATATAGTATATATATATATATTTTCGCAATTTCAGCCCCATTTTAACAGCTAGAAACTTCAGATTTCACCAAAATGCTTATGTATATAGCATATATTGTTGTCTGAAAAAATCATTGAGATCGGTGGTATACATAGTATATATCTCATAAAACCGATCGTTCAGATAAGACACTCCTCCGAAGCGGCTGAACCGATTCCCATGAAATTTTGTGAGCATATTGGGTAGGTCTGAGAATCAGCCAGCGTCTACTTTTTTTTGCTACGTCCCTTGGGTCTTGAGATAAAACGTGGACCCGGGTACCCCTAGAATGTGTTTATACAATATGGATATCAAATTAAAGCTGTTGATGAGTGCTATAGTACAGGATAATTTTCATTCAACTGGGAGGCTAGGGTCTCGAGATATAGCCAAAAACGTAGACCCGGGTACCCCTAGAATGTGTTTAAACATTATGGATATCAAATGAAACCTGTTGATGAGTGCTATAGTACAGAATAATTTTCATACAACTGGGAGGCTAGGGTCTCGAGATTTAGCCCAAAAGGTGGACCCGGGTACCCTTAGAATGTGTTTATACAATATGGATATCAAATGAAAGCCGATGATGAGTGCTATAGTGCAGGGTAATTTTCATACCACTGGGTGACTAGGGTCTCGAGATATAGGCAAAAACGTGGACACGGGTACCCCTAGATGTGTTTATACAATATGGATAACAAATGAAATCTGTTGATGAGTGATTTGGTACAGGATAATTCTCATACAACTGGGAGGCTAGGGTCTCGAGATATAGCCCAAAATGTGGACCCGGGTACCCCTAGAATGTGTTTATACAATATGGATATCAAATAAAAGTTGTTGATGAATGCTATAGTTCAGGATAATTTTCATACAACTGGGAGGCTAGGGTATCGAGACATAGCCCAAAACATGGACCCGGGTACCTCTAGAATGTGTTTATACAATATGGATATCAAATGAAAGCTGTTGATGAGTGTTATAATACAGAGTAATTTTCATACAACTGGGAGGCTAGGGTCTCCAGATATAGCCCAAAACGTGGACCCGGGTACCCCTAGAATGTGTTTATACAATATGGATATCAAACGAAAACTGTTGATGAATGCTATAGTACAGGATAATTTTTATACAACTGGGAAGCTAGAGTCTCGGGATATAGCCCAAAACGTGGACCCGGGTACCCCTAGAATGTGTTTATACAATATGGATATCAAATGAAAGCTGTTGATGACTGCTATTGTACAGGATAATTTTCATACCCTGGGTGACTAGGGTCTCGAGATATAGGCGAAAACGTTGACCCGGGTACCCCTAGAATATGTTTATACAATATGGATAATAAATGAAAGCTGATGGTGAAAGATTTAGTACAGGATAATTTTTATACAACTGGGAGGCTAGGGTCTCGAGATATAGCCCAAAACGTGGACTCGGGTACCCCTAGAATGTGTTTATACAATATGGATAACTAATGAAAGCTGTTGATGAGTGATTTAGTAGAGGATAATTTTCATACCCCTGGGTGACTTGGGTCTGGAGATATAGGCCAAACGTGGGCCCGTGAACGTCTAGACAACGTTTTTACATTGTGGGTATCAAATTGAAGCTTTTGGTGAGTGCTTTAATACAGGGTAATTTTCATACATATTGGTGACCAGGGTCTCGAGATATAGGCCACAACGTGGATTAGGGTAACACTAGGATGTGTTTTTGCCTTATGGGCATCAAATTGAAGCTGTTGATGTGTGCTTTAGTACGGATTAAGCTTTATGCGGCTGGGTGACTAGGGTCGCAAGATGAAGGCGAAAACGTGGACCCGGATACACCTAGAATGTGTTTTTACATTATGCGTATCAAATTGAAGCTGTTGGTGTATGCTTTAGTACAGAGTAATTTTTACACCGCTGGGTCTCGAGATATTGTGTAATATTTAATATGCTTTATTGTGATGGCAGGATCTCCATGTAGTGTAAGCCAGTTAAATTAAAACAAAATAGATTTTGCTGGCGCTAATGTTCAGCGCAGACATCAGATTAATTATTCATTCTTATTAACAAATGCTTTCCCTTTTATAGGAATGTTTCTTACAATACTATTACAATATTTTTGTACAATACTTACATACAAAAAATAACTGCATTCTATTTCTATATACATATTCAGTACAATATTCTTATTACCTAACCATGTAATAATGTTTGGTCAGTCGCACCGACAAACCGACGCTGTCGATCAGTTATGTTTATGGGTTAAGCAACTGTAAATGGATATGGCTCCCCCCTGGGTTCAATGTAACTTAACTATGCCGCTATGACTGTGTCGCTATGAGTAATTTGTTTGTGGTCGAAAGTGAAATTAATTTGCTTATGCATTTCAAGCTAGACCTATTCTGGCATGTACATAAATACAAATATCTTGTATTGTGGTAATGCCACATCATCCACTTTTAAGAAGAATCGCATACACTTGAGAACAATTGTATGTGATTCTTAAAGTGATTTAATGACCATTTAGAGTTTACTAAATTTTAATTGCATTTTAGTTTGCTATTGTAATTTATTGTCTTGCGATAATTTGATATTGAGCGTGAAGAGTTTGTTTACTTATTTTTATTTCCGTTTACATTTGTTTGCCATGTGTGATTTTTTGTGCTGACACATTTTTTTTATACTCAGTTGAGCAAAGCTCACAGAGTATATTAACTTTGATTGGATAACGGTTGGTTGTACAGGTATAAAGGAATCGAGATAGATATAGACTTCCATATATCAAAATCATCAGTATCGAAAAAAAATTCGATTGAGCCATGTCCGTCCGTCCGTCCGTCCGTCCGTCTGTCCGTTAACACGATAACTTGAGTAAATTTTGAGATATCTGGATGAAATTTTGTATGTAGGTTCCTGGGCACTCATCTCAGATCGCTATTTAAAATGAACGATATCGGACAATAACCACGCCCACTTTTTCGATATCGAAAATTTCGAAAAGTCGAAAAAGTGCGATAATTCATTACCAAATACGGATTGGTAGTTGGGTTGTATTTATGACGCAGAATAGAAAACTAGTAAAATTTTGGACAATGGGCGTGGCACCGCCCACTTTTAAAAGAAGGTAATTTGAAAGTTTTGCAAGCTGTAATTTGGCAGTCGTTGAAGATATCATGATGAAATTTGGCAGGAACGTTACTCTTATTACTATATGTCTGCTCAATAAAAATTAGCAAAATCGGAGAACGACCACGCACACTTTTAAAAAATTTTTTTTTTTAAATTCAAATTTTAAAAGAAAAGGTAATATCTTTACAGTATATAAGTATATTATGTCAACATTCAACTCCAGTAATGATATGGTGCAATAAAATACAAAAATAAAAGAAAATTTCAAAATGGGCGTGGCTCCGCCCTTTTTCATTTAATTGGTCTAGGATGCTTTTAATGCCATAAGTCGAACAAAAATTTACCAATCCTTGTGAAATTTGGTAGAGGCTTAGATTCTAGGACGGTAACTGTTCTCTGTAAAAATGGGCGAAATCGGTGGAAGCCACGCCCATTTTTTATACACAGTCCTTCCGCTCGGCCGTTAACATGATAACTTGAGCAAAAATCGATATATCTTTACTAAACTCAGTTCACGTACTTATCTGAACTCACTTTATATTGGCGTAAAAAATGGCCGAAATCCGACTATGACCACGCCCACCTTTTCGATATCGAATATTATGAAAAAAGAAAAAAATTCCATAGTTATATACCAAATACGAAAAAAGGGATGAAACACGGTAATTGTATTGTTTTATTGACGCAAAATATAACTTTAGAAAAAAACTTGTTAAAATGTTTGTGATACCTACCATATTAAGTAGAAGAAAATGAAAAAGTTTTGCAGGGCGAAACCAAAAGCCCTTGGAATCTTGGAAGGAACACTCTTCGTGGTATTACATATATAAATAAATTAGCGGTACCCGACAGATGATGTTCTGGATCACCCTGATCCACATTTTGGTCGATATCTCGAAAACGCCTTCACATATACAACTAAGGGCCACTCCCTTTTAAAACCCTCATTAATACCTTTAATTTGATACCCATATCGTACAAACACATTCTAGAGTCACCCCTGCCCACCTTTATGGCGATATCTCGAAAAGTCATCCACCTATAGAACTAAGGCCAACTCCCTTTTAAAATACTCATTAACACCTTTCATTTGATACCCATATCGTACAAACAAATTCTAGAGTCACCCCTGGTCCATCTTTATGGCGATATCTCGAAAAGGCGTCCACCTATAGAACTAAGGCCCACGCCCTTTTAAAATACTCATTAACACCTTTCATTTGATACCCATATCGTACAAAAAAATTCTAGAGTCACCCCTGCCCACCTTTATGGCGATATCTCGAAAAGTCATCCACCTATAGAACTAAGGCCAACTCCCTTTTAAAATACTTATTAACACCTTTCATTTGATACCCATATCGTACAAACAAATTCAAGAGTCACCCCTGGTCCACCTTTATGGCAATATCTGGAAAAGGCGTCCACCTATAGAACTAAGGCCCACGCCCTTATAAAATACTCATTAACACCTTTCATTTGATACCCATATCGTACAAACAAATTCTAGAGTCACCCCTGGTCCACCTTTATGGCGATATCCCGAAAAGGCGTCCACCTTTTAGAACCAAGGCCCACGCCCTTTTAAAATACTCATTAACACCTTTCATTTGATACCCATATCGTACAAACAAATTCTAGAGTCACCCCTGGTCTACCTTTATGGCGATATCTCGAAAAGGCGTCCACCTATAGAACTATGGCCCACGCCCTTTTAAAATACTCATTAACACCTTTCATTTGATACCCATATAGTACAAACGCATTCTAGAGTCACCCCTGGTCCACGTTTATGGCGATATCCCGAAAAGGCGTCCACCCATAGACCTAAGGCCCACTGCCTTTTAAAACACTTATTAACACCTTTCGTTTGATACCCATATTGTGCAAATGCATTCTAGAGTAAACCCTGGTCCACTTTTATAACGATATTCCGAAAAGGCGTCCACCTTTTAGAACCAAGGCCCACGCCCTTTTAAAATACTCAATAACACCTTTCATTTGATACCCATATCGTACAAACAAATTCTAGAGTCACCCCTGGTCCACCTTTATGGCGATATCTCGAAAAGGCGTCCACCTATAGAACTAAGGCCCACGCCCTTTAAAAATACTCATTAACGCCTTTCATTTGATACCCATATCGTACAAAAAATTCTAGAGTCACCTTTATGGCGATATCTCGAAAAGGCATCCACATATAGAACCAAGGCCCACGCCCTCTTAAAATACTCATTAACACCTTTCATTTGATACTCATATCGTACAAAAAAATTCTAGAGTCTCCCCTGGTCCATCTTTTTGGCTCTATCTCGAAAAGGCGTCCATCTATAGAACTTAGGCCCACGCCCTTTTAAAATACTCATTAATACCCATATCATACAAAATAAATTCATACAAAATACATTCCAGGGTTACCCTAGGTTCTTTTTACAACATGGTGATTTTCCCTTACTTTGTCTCCACAGCTCTCAACTGAGTATGTAATGTTCGGTTACACCCGAACTTAGCCTTCCTTACTTGTTTTTCTTTCTATTGTTCTTTTGTTTGTACATTTTTTTTTTGTTTTGAAGTATAATATATATATATGTACATTTGTATGGTTATGTGCTTGTGATTATGAATAATGTTTTGCATCAAGTGTTATTGACATTTGGTTTTACACGTCAGAATTTTAAATGTGTTTTGCACAGCCGGTTTTTAAGAGCGTCGACTCACTAAAAAATCGGCATGAGGTAACCGTAACTTGACGCCAACATGGCTTTATATTTATGCATTTTTCTTTCTTTGTGTGTTTACATTTTTATTGATGAGTAAATTGGAATGTCTACAGTGTGATTGTTTGGAATTTTTTTTTTTTCAAATTATTTGGGTTTACTAGCAAATGTCTTATGCTGATTTACATCTATATGTGTTGGTGGAAGTAAAAATATTTCCTATTACTATTTTCTTTTTGTAGGAGGGTTTGCAATAAATATATTTTTTATTACTACATTCTATTCTATTTAGAATAAAAGAGGTTTTCCTATTAGTATTTCCTATTCTACCTTTGGCTAAAGTAAAAAATATTTTTCTATTATATAAACCTATGAGCTGCTTCTTCTCTAACTAACACTAAGTCTCCTATTTTTGTTTCCTTACTGTAGCTATTTTATCATAATTGGATTTCTTTACTGTTTCTATTAAACGAGGATTTTCATTGCTATTTTATTTCATTTGGGTCATATTAAGTTTCGGACCAATAAAAAATTTTTAGCTAATTATTCGGAAAATTTAGTAGCTGTAGTTGGTGGAAGAGCAAGGTAATTTATAACATTCGTAATTCAACGGAAGGTACAGTGGATGCAAAAATGTTTCGTATCTTTAAATGATCTTTTCATATTTTCGATATTTTAATATTTTCCAGCAATTTCTTTGATCTTGTTTGTCATGCGATTTCTGCGGCGGCCACCAAGACAGAATCGTCATGACTTTTATGAAGAATTGTTTTTATACCGGGATTGTCACATGCACAGCCTCTTTGGTTAATAAAATTACTTGATCTTAGAGAACTATCAATTATTATTTTAAATTTGCCTACTCGAGTATATATTCAATTATTTTCCACCAATTTGCCCTCAGGACAACTGTGTTTTCCTTATAAATTCCAAGTCAAGATTGGCGGCATTGGTACAACGTGTATACAGCCTGATAAGTAATTGTCCTAAGTCAATTTTATCATCTACAATCAGGTTTCTTGTATTTCTTACGCTATCATTTTAGGAGCGCGACATGTCTTATTGCTGCAAATTTATATAGTGCTTTACATATATTTTTATAGGTTCTCTTTGTGACCTTTTCTTCATAAATTTCTCTTTTGTTGGACTTTACATATATTTTTATAGGTTCTCTTTGTGACCTTTTCTTCATAAATTTCTCTTTTGTTGGTCTTATTGGCTGGTTGTAAAATTTTTGTATTTTTTTTTTCATATGTCCACTGACGCAACTTTTACCAGGGCTGTTTTATAAATCTTTTCCTTTGACAGCCTTCAAGGATGTTATCTTGTTAACTTACATGGAAACTAATACTTTGAAGTATGCAAATTATTGATTTGCCATTAAATTTGGTAATGTCTAATGAAGCTGCCTTTAAGTTCGTTTGCGACATTTTGAGGGTTACTATTTGAATTGTTTATCGCTCTTCCTCAGCTTTGGGTTTGGTCTAATATAGAGTTCCTTGGATACGAGTTTGAACGGGTTTTTGTTGCCTATATCTAAATTTCATATAACTTTTGAGCGTCATAGCTATTGTGACGATCAATAGCATGAATGCGCAAATTGTAACTGCTAACCAAACATCTGGAACGTTTGGCGAGTTGTTTGTATCTATTTCTGTTGGTGGTTCATATTTAACTATCCTGTTCTCTGTTTCTGAATTTTCATTTCCTACTTCGTAGCCAGCTATGGCTATCATAATGCCTTGCGCAATCTTTGTCCACCAAGCCATGTTGAACCTTCTGTGGTTACTTTCCTGTTCCAGTGAAAATAAGGGCTAAATTCCAATAAAATTTCTTTGATTTTATTCTTTATCTTAAATACTCCAGTTTATTTATAAGCTTCGTATTATATAATTGTAAGTCTAAAGGGAGCGTTTCATTATTCTGTATTACAAAATTCTGGGTGACAAAATTCTGTAAATTGCAAAAAAATTCTGCTTGAACAAAATCCTGCTTTTTTAAAATTCTGGTTTTTAAAATTCTGCTTTTTCAAAATTCTGCATGTTTAATTCTGTAAGTCAAAATTCCGGAATCATGGCATGGCGTAGCCGGTGTTGGATCGGCTAAGCATCCTCACACAAAGTACCTACCTACTTTTATACTCAGCGTGCTTTGCACACACAGTATAATAACTTTGATTGGATAACGGTTGGTTGTACAGGTATAAAGGAATCGATATAGATATAGAATTCCATATATCAAAATCATCAGTATCGAAAAAAAAAATATGATTGAGCCATGTCCGTCCGTCCGCCCGCCTGTCCGTCCGTCCGTCTGTCCGTTAACACGATAACTTGAGTAAATTTTTAGGTATCTTAATGAAATTTGGTATGTAGGTTCCTGGGGACTCGTCTCAGATCGAAAATGAACGATATCGTACTATAACCACGCCCACTTTTTCGATATCGAAAATTTCGAAAAACCGAAAAAATGCGATAATTCATTACCCAAGACGGTTAAAGCGATGAAGCTTGGTAGGTGAGTACCTTAAGACGCAGAATGGAAAATTATTAAAATTTTGAACAATGGCAATATCTCGAAAAGGCCTCCACCTACAGAACTAAGGCCCACTCGCTTTTAAATAATCATTAGCATCTTTCATTTGATACCCATATCGTACCAACGCATTCTAGAGTCACCCCTGGTCCACCTTTATGGCGATATCTCGAAAAGGCGTCCACCTATAGAACTAAGGATCACTCCCTTTTAAAATACTCATTACCACCTTTTATTTTATACCCATATCGTACAAACACATTCTAGAGTCACTCCTGGTCCACCTTTATGGCGATATCTCAAAAAGGCGTCCACCTATAGAACTAAGGTCCACTCCCTTTTAAAATACTCACTAACTCCTTTCATTTGATAACCATATCGTACAAACACATTCTAGAGTCACCCCTGGTCCACCTTTATGGCAATATCTCGAAAAGGCGTCCACCTATAGAACTAAGGCCCACTCCCTTTTAAATAATCATTAACCCCTTTCATTTGATACCCACATCATACAAACGCATTCTAGAGTCACCCCTGGTCCATCTTTATGGCAATATCCCGAAATGGCGTCAAGCAATAGAACAATGGTCCACTCCCTTTTAAAATACTCTTTAATACCTTCCATTTGATACCTATGTCATAAAAACACATTCCAGGGTTACCCTAGGTACATTTTCCTACATGGTGATTTTCCATTATTTTGTCTCCAAAGCTCTCAGCTGAGTATGTAATGTTCGGTTACACCCGAACTTAGCCTTCCTTACTTGTTTTATTTTATATTTTTCATGAAAATAATTTAGGTATGTACCTCTGTTCACTATATATTTCTTATTTTATACAGCCGATTTTTTGGAGACTACGAATGGGATGATATTATTGTTCAGCCCCATTCGTGAAAGGTATGAAGAGTCCCGTCCTTACTTGTTTATTTATTGAGGTGGAGTTTGCTGGTTTTCCTGTTAGGTAATTTCTGACATTTCTGGTATTATTACTGTTATAACCTCGCGAGTTTCGACCAGATCTTTGGTTATTTGCTCTGTTATTGTTATTGTTATTATTGTTATTATAATTGTTGAATGTGTGCCTCTGATTGCCTCTACAATTATTATTTTGGTAAACCCTACAGAAGTTACATCGAAAGTAATTTTGTTGGCGAATATGCAAAAGTGAATTTGGATTTCCAGTTATTTCTGTGCAACTGTTGGTAAGTTTTGATACAGCTTCGTTCATTGAGGTGAACGTTCCAGCCTGCATAATTGTTTTCACCTTGTCGTTGGAGCAGTTTTTACACAAAGCTTTTACAGCTGATTTTGTAGCATATTTGGTTGCTAACTCTGGTGTTAGTCCGTCGGATATGTATGCTCCTTCCAACGATTTTGTCAGTTTTTCAATTTCGACAGTATATTGATTGGCCGTTTTGCTGCGTTGCTGTATGTTCAGGAGTTTTGCTGTCAAAACTGCGACTGATTCACCTTTAATTGCTGTTTTTAGTTTTTGTTTTATCGCCTCAATTGAGCTTCCAGTTCCTAACAGATTTCTAGCCGTTCCTTTCAGCTTTGTTTTTATCATCGAAACTGCTATAGCCTCATGAGCATCCAAGAAACTATGCAAGTTCTCGTCGGCTTTACCATCAAATTCTGGCAGAATTGACGAAGCAGTCTTTAAAAATTCGTTTTCTGCTTGGGAATTTTTATGAAGAATTTCAGTTTTTGGAGATTGCTCTAAATTGGATTGAGTTTCCACTAATAAGGCATCAAATTTTATTTCTATCGCTTTTTCGTATGACGTTGGGACCAAAATCTCAATGTTATATCTTGCTAGTGAGGACACCAATTTATCCCTAACACTGGAAAAAGTTTGGTGTACCTCCAGCTGATGAATGGCTATTAATTGGCTATATATCTCGTGTATGGCCTTGCCTATGTTATTCAACGACTGTAATATTATCCTGAGATGCTGCAAAATAGTTATAGTTTGTATTGTTATATTTTTGTTAATGCGTTTATAAGACTTTTCGAGAAAGTCTTTTCTTCCACATGTGTGTTGAGAAGAGTTTCCCATTGACCCATTTAGGTAAATTGAGAAAAAGATTTTTTTATTTTTTTGTTTTTAATTTAGACTTTGTCCAAACCGTCTGCTCGGCTCTGGTATTTCATTTTCAAAATCTTGTTATATGTTGAATAGGCCCTCACAAATAAGTCCACAGCGCTAATAACTACAATAACTAGAAGGTAAATTTTTATGATTTCCAACGATTCAGTGTGGTCTATTATTTGAACTGAGCTTACCACGTTAGCATTTGGATGAGTAACTTTTGATTCTTGGTCTCCCATTGTCAAAAAGATACATCAAAAAATTTTGTTCCTTCTTTTTTTTTGTTTTGTTTGTTTTTTTTTTTCTTTCCTCCGTGCTTGTTGAAAGATTATTTCTTTGATATAATATGGCTACAGCCCCTCTTAAGTTAAGTCTCTTTCCTACTCTCTTTCTTTTAATTTTGCTGGGCTTTGGAATCTTGTAACGTAACGTTACAATAACGTAACTCCCCCTGTATTTCCTTATTCACCTAAACCTGAACCTCCCTGTACTTATTTTGCTATAGCATAGCCAACAACCACTTCTTTTATAGCATATTCAACAACCAACTAAATTGCGAACCAATGAAAATCACAATAATGGTGCGTTGAATTCTCAACCAGTTTGTGTCACCACCCATATAAACACTGAATTTGCATTTTTGCAATTCAGTCCTCGCAGGTGAGCCAGCGGGAGTGGTTGTCCTTTTAAAGACAAAATTGCCACTCCTGCTAGCCAGCTGAGTGGAAGGGGCGCTGTCATGGCGCGGGTCACCCTTCACCCAGGTAAGGACGAGCGGGGCGGATGCCTTTGTGCTATTGCCACCCGCCGCCCCCCTGGGTATTGAGCGGCCCGACGCCTTGATGACTATGTCGCCCCTCCCCCTCAGCTCTGGCTTCGGCCAGCTGAGTGGAAGGGGCGCTGTCATGGCGCGGGTCACCCTTCACCCAGGTAAGGACGAGCGGGGCGGATGCCTTTGTGCTATTGCCACCCGTCGCCCCCCTGGGTGTTGAGCGGCCCGACGCCCTAAAGACTACATAACCCCCTCCCCCTCAGCTCTGGCTTCGGCTAGTTGAGTGGAAGGGGAGCCGTCATGGCACGGGTCACCCTTCACCCGGGTAAGGACGAGCGGGCGGATGCCTTTGTGCTATTGCCACCCGTCGCCTCCCTGGGTGTTGAGCGGCCCGACGCCTTAATGACTATACCCCCCCTCCCCCTCAACTCTGGGTTCGGCCGTGAGTCGATGCGTGCACATAAGGGGCTACCGCTGTGCCCTTAGGGTGCACTTCCCCTCCGCGCACGGATCGATCCACGGTGTATCTGCTGGTACAGCCCCGCCCCTCTTACGCACCTTCTATAAGCGTGCAACTAGGGAGGCGGGGGTGTCCAGCGGTGAAACCAGCACTAACGAGTCCTCGCAGTCTCTTCCGCAGGTGACTGACCCCGCGACTACCACAGCTGTCGAAGAAGAGCGACTAGACGGATCCCGTTGCGGCCGACCGACCAGTACCAGCCCGTTAGTACGCCTATCCGACCCCGCCCGGAACACGCAGCCGCTGTCCAGGTAAACCCCGTCGCCGGCCTATTTTCTCTCTCTCTCTCTCTCTGCCCTGGTACGCGCTCCGTAGCCCACCGCCGCTGCCGTCGCCCCTCTGGTGCCGCCGCTGCTACGACGACCGTTGGCCGTTCGCCATCCTACCGCCGTTGAGCCGCTGTATCCGTCCCGCCGCTGCTACGACGACCGTTGGCCGTTCGCCATCCTACCGCCGTTAAGCCGCTGCATCCGTCACGCCGCTGCTACGACGACCGTTGGCCGTTCGCCATCCTACCGCCGTTGAGCCGCTGTATCCGTCCCGCCGCTGCTACGACGACCGTTGGCCGTTCGCCATCCTACCGCCGTTAAGCCGCTGCATGTTGTTGTTGTTGTTGTTGTAGCAGTGCTTCGCCCCACCTAACAGACGCGACCGGTCACAAACTGTCATCTATATCCTCTAACGGGAGTCCAAGGAAACTTGCTGTTTCAACAGGGGTGGACCATAGGGAAAGGGGTGTTAGAGGCGTTGGTTCCACATTACAATTAAAGAGATGGTTGGTGTCATGTGGGGACACATTGCAAGCGGGGCATACATTTTGTATGTCGGGGTTGATTCTGGATAGGTAAGAGTTTAACCTGTTACAGTATCCAGAACGAAGTTGAGCCAGAGTGACACGCGTTTCCCTGGGGAGTATGCGTTCCTCTTCCGCAAGTTTTGGATACTTTACTTTGAGTACTGGGTTCACCGGGCAATTCCCGGCATAAAGGTCCGACGCCTGTTTGTGGAGTTCACCAAGGACCTGCTTGTGTTTTTTCGCTTCATACGGCTGTGTTTTCAGATGCCGTATTTCCTCAAAATGCTTACGGAGATGACTCCTTAAGCCCCTAGGCGGTGCTGGCTCGTCAATCAGATGTCTGTTGGGATGCCCAGGTTTCTGGGTATTCAACAGAAACTGCTTGGTCAGCATCTCGTTTCTTTCCCTGATGGGGAGTATTCTCGCCTCATTATGTAGATGGTGTTCTGGGGACATAAGAAGACAGCCCGTGGCAATTCTGAGAGCAGTATTTTGGCAGGCCTGTAGCTTCTTCCAGTGGGTAATTTTTAGGCTTGGCGACCATATGGGTGACGCATAGCACGTAATCGGCTGGCTAATTGCTTTGTATGTAGTCATGAGCGTTTCTTTATCTTTTCCCCAGGTACTGCCAGCAAGGGATTTGAGGATTTTGTTACGGCTCTGAATTCTCGGAACAATTGCGGCTGCGTGCTCACCAAAATGTAGATCCTGATCAAACGTCACACCCAAGATTTTGGGGTGTAGGACAGTCGGTAGCGTAGAGCCATCGACGTGGATGTTCAGAATGGTCGACATTTGGGACGTCCATGTTGTAAATAAGGTCGCGGAAGATTTAGTCGGTGATAATGCCAGGTTTCGCGAGGCGAAAAAACTGGAGAGATCAGGGAGGTAGCCGTTTATTTTATTGCATAGCTCATCGATCTGTGGGCCTGGGCCTGTGGCCATTACTGTGCAGTCATCGGCGTAGGAAACGATTGTGACTCCTTCCGGTGGTGAAGGTAGCTTAGATAAGTAGAAATTAAACAAAAGTGGGGATAGGACACCACCCTGGGGCACCCCTTGTTTAATTCTCCTTGGCTTTGATGTTTCGTTTCTAAATAGCACCGATGCCTGCCGACCACCCAGATAATTTGCGGTCCACCTTTTAAGACATGGGGGAAGGGTAGACCCTTCCAGGTCTTGCAGTAACGAGCCGTGGTTGACCGTATCAAAAGCTTTTGATAGGTCTAGCGCTACGAGTACTGTTCTATGGTGGGGGTTTTGATTTAAACCGCAATTTATCTGGGTGCTAATGGCATTTAGCGCGGAGGTAGTGCTATGGAGTTTTCTGAAGCCATGCTGATGGGAGGCTAGTTGCAAATTTGCTTGGAAATAAGGGAGCAAAATGGCTTCGAGCGTCTTTGCTACTGGCGATAGGAGAGATATCGGACGATACGACTCTCCTATGTTAGCTGGTTTACCAGGCTTTAGTAGCGGGACCACCTTGGCCATTCTCCATTTCTCGGGTATGACAAAGGTGGAAAGAGACAGGTTGAAGACCTGCGCTAAATATTTGAAACCCTCTTTCCCTAGGCTTTTAAGCATCGGCATGGCTATGCCGTCTGGGCCCACTGCTTTGGATGGCTTAGCGCGACCAATGGCGTCCTCAACCTCTTTAGCGGTGATGGTGATTGGTGACGCGCTGAATTTGTGTTTATGTGCGTGTCTGTTGGCCCTCCGTCTAACTTTGTCGACCGTAGAATGCATTATATATTGTCGGCAGAAAGCGCTCGCGCATTTTTTCGCATCCGACAGCACTTTGTCGCCAAAGGCGATGGAAACTTTGTCTTTGTGCTTAGTCGGATTCGATAGGGACTTTACGGTGGACCAAAGTTTACCCACACCGGTAGAGAGGTTACAACCTCTTAGGTGCTCCTCCCATTTCGCCCGCTTGTGTTCATCCACAAGCAATCTGATGCGTTGGTTTATATCCCTTATTTGGGGGTCGCCTGGATCAAGCTGCCTTATAAGGTCACGTTCTCTCGCTAAGTTTGCGGCCTCCGCCGGGAAGTGGGGCCGGATTTCGGGAATTCTCCCGGCGGGAATGAAACGTGCCGAGGCGGATTCAATGACCTTGCGGAAGGCACGCTCCCCTTGGCGGGCATCAGTCGGGATAGGGAGGGCAGCAAAGAGGTTGTCTGTAAAGGATTTATATTCTCCCCACTTTCCTTTTTTAAAGTTTATGAAAGTGCGTTTTTCGGTGACGATGAAGTCGGCGGTACGCTCGAGCGAAACAAGTATAGGCAGGTGGTCGGATGCCAGTGATACCATCGGCTGCCAGTTGACGCAGTTTACGAGTTCTGCGCTCACGATTGAGATATCTGGCGAACTGTGACAGCTTCCTACCATACGTGTGGGGGCGTCTCCGTTTATAGTGCAGAACGTCGTTTCTTCTATTTGATCCGCCAACATCTCGCCCCTACTGTCCGCCCGCAAATTTGAATGCCATAGATCATGATGGGCATTGAAGTCGCCTAAAATAATGCGATTGTTTCCAGTGAGTAAGGCTCTAATATTAGGGTGGTATCCACCGGGGCAACAGGTGGCAGGGGGGATGTAGATGTTGATGATTTCTAGGTTTGCATCGCCTGACCGGACAGATAGGCCTTGACGTTCTAAGACGTTGTCCCTGCGGTCGATGCCAGGATCAAATATGTGATATTGCACAGAGTGGTGTATTATAAACGCGAGGCCGCCTCCATTTCTGCTCTCGCGATCTTTTCTGTGGACATTATACCCAGAGCAGGTCTGCAATGCAGATCGTGCTGTGAGTTTAGTCTCTTGAATCGCAGCAATGCGGATGTTGTGCCGCTTCATGAAATTGACTATCTCCGTAATCTTCCCAGTTAGTCCATTACAATTTAACTGCAGAATTCTGAAGTGCATGAGGGGAGACGTCGCCACTCTGGGGGTAAGTGACGGGTGACTACGCCTGGGTTGAGGAAGGCCAGGACGCAATTGCTGTTGTGGCCCTGGGACTGGGCGTCCTTGGGCAAGCATTGGGGTACCCGGATGATTTGGGTTTGCGACCTGGCAACATGGCGCGATGAAACCCGTCGAGGGGTTGCCGTCGCGGAGACCAGAACATCTAGGAAAGTGGCACCACCCGAGGCAGGAGCTGCATTGGGCGGATGTCGCAAACATATATATTCTGTGCTGGCAAACGGTGCAAACGGAGGTAGGGACTAAGAGTCTGTTTCCCTGACCTACACGATTGCTGCCGGAAAAGAGGGGGGGAGAAGACGGGGGCAGGGGCTGTTGCTCAGCATTGCTTCCGACTCTACTACGAAGATTGTAGTTATGAGTGGTAGCAGCTGTTTGAGTTGTTGGCGCCGTAAGGCGCGAGCAGCAGCGGGTACTTGTTGTGGCTTGCTGAGCAGCGGAGCTGCTGGAAGGTAATGGGGGGGCGCTTAGACGTAGACTACGGGACGCCCTTGGGCGTGAACAGCAAGGAGCCACAAAAGATTTATAAAAGTTACGTGGACGTCGGGTTTTGGGATCAAGCCCAGAACAACCTGTCCGATGCAACCATCCCTTACACGAGACACACTGAACAGAGTATGACCGTCCTAAAAAGATTCTTTTCCGGCAGATGCAGCAAAACCATTTCTCAGGACCGAGGTCAGGAGACGGACCCGGATTGGATTCGATACCTTCCCGGAGCAAGAGAATATGGAGCAGTCCTGCTGCAAGGAGCTGCTGGGAGGATGACAATTTGTGGGAGGGACGAAACAAATTAAATGGGGTTACACTGAAATGACAGTCCTTGGTCGGGAAAAATCCCGAGTCGCTCCGGTACATAGAACCGACTGCCTTGGGAAGCGCATCCGTCACGCCGCTGCTACGACGACCGTTGGCCGTTCGACATCCTACCGCCGTTAAGCCGCTGCATCCGTCACGCCGCTGCTACGACGACCGTTGCCCGTTCGCCATCCTACCGCTGTTAAGCCGCTGCATCACCGTCCCTCCAGTTCGCTGGTGCCGTCACTTCGTCTATACCGCTACACCCATCCGTCCGCTAATACTGTCCGCCGTCCAGCCACTGCGCTCATACTACTGTACCAATCCGTCCGCTAATACTGTCCGCCGTCCGGCCGCCGCGCTGATCCCGCCGCTGCTCCCGGACAACCGTACCATCCCGCCCGCTACTGCACCGCCGCTAAACCACCGTACCGACCCCTCCGCTACTACTACGCCTATTAGCCACCGCCTCCATCTTTGTACGGAAAGCTGCTGTCCGCCTAATATCCCCAGCCGTGTGTGCGTGCGTTCGTAACACATAAATATCGTGTATTTATTCAGTAGTGGTTTGTGGGACCTTTACTCGACTCTGGATTGACTGAGTGTTACCCCAGCCTTAGACAAAACCCACCTCATAATCTTTGGTTCCTCTATCTTTACTTGTTTTGTCCTATGCCTACATTCTTCTGTCGTTATAGCCGTGGGGCCCTGTCTAACTGGTTCTATTGCTATCGGGTTTTCTTCTGCCTGTTTATTTTCTTCTTCTAAAGTTAAATTATAGAAACGCAAAAATATTGCATCAAATTCTTCCTGACTAATTACATCTCTTTCCTCATTCATTTGAAGAGGATTAATTTTACTTAAATCTATTGGCAGAAATCTACTTTTTTCGCATCGCAAGGCAGCCGTTAGATTGCCATAAGCTTCTAGAAAGTATAGGGAAATATTCTTCGGATAACCATTATTAAATAATAAGTCGCTTCCTTGGTGTTTTCGTCCAGATAAGTTTCGTCTATATAAATTGATCATTCACCCTTGCTGCGGGATTTCTTATTGGACCCTGTTATGCTTGGTATAAATTGATCATTCACCCTTGCTGCGGGATTTCTTATTCCATCCTGTTATGCTTGGTATAAGGTGATAATTCACCCTTGCTGCGGGATTTCTTATTGCACCTTGTTATGCATGGGTTTTCACTTCATTCATGAAAGCACGTTACTTGTTTTAAATTGGTCTGCAAGCAGCAGCCATTGGAGTGAGTTTAAGGAGAGTTTAGAGGGACTCTAAAGGGAGTCTGCCTTTTATTTCAGCAGCTCAGGATTTTTAGATGGATTCTGCGATATTCCGCAGATCTGGCAGGATCGCCATGTAACATTTGGAATATATTGAAATAATACTCAAAGAAGTTTGTGTGGTGCCGTATAGCAGCACCAAGTGTGAGTGTCTTTATTAAAACAATTTTCGGCTTATTTATACTAAATTATTCTAAACAATTTCTTATTCACTAAAGTTCCTACATACTAGCCATACGTACATACACACTGCATGAGCGACCAAAACGTATGTACATAGTAAATGATCGTGGCGTATTTACTAAGGGCAGCTCAAGTAACACACGCGTCTTGCTGAGGGAACGTAAATATGTTTGCGTTGCTTTTATTATAAACACATTCATACTAACGACGCAACCAAAGTGTCAAATGTGTGAACCATCTTAGATGCATGCAATGTATATGTATATACATATGTATGTTACAAAGTACAAAGTATAAGTACTACAGTACTTGAACTTCGAATCCGAAAGTACAACTAGATATACTTACGAAATACTTGCAAGTACACGAAAGTACTTTTTCTGATAAAATACATATGTCAGTTTGATTCTTAAATGGAAAATCAAAATGTACAACATCTGTTATCAAATTTTTATTGAATGTGAGCAAAATTCATATTAGAAAGCAACAAGAAGTAAAACAACATATTAAATAAGTACAACAGCTAACAACTTTAAAATAGTTTTGTGTTTGCCCTCAATAGTACTAGCTTTTCAAACGAAAAGTCCGTCATTGATTGCCTTCTAGGACTATAAACAATGCCTGATAAGGAAAATAGACGCTCTACTGGGGCGGAGGAAGCTAAGAGCGTATTTATTTTGAGTGATAGGTCGTTCAGAGGATAACTCTGAAGCATGTTAAAATCTTTGTATGTATCATTAAGATACCTGTAAAGTTCTTCTTTAACCATTTTGTCAAAGTTAGGTGATCGTAAGGGTTCTGGTTGATCATGGCCTATTTCTTCGAATAGCTCATCTATTTTAAAAAATTGAGGGTTAATAAAGATATAACTTTCATAAATGCACACAAAGGCAAAAAATAACCCTGCTAGACAGCTGTCAGTCTTTTGAGGTATCAATTGACAGATATGGCTGAGGGAAATTTACATCACAGCGTAAAGCAAAGTTTCTATCAGGTTGTTAGAAGCGATATGACAAACCTGATGTAAACATTTTGTATACGTGTATGCATACACATACATACCATGGTTTTCCATAGGAACAAAAGGAAAAATTTATGCGAGTGTATTAGTGATGTCGAAAATTATTTTAATGTGCTGGAGTTTCCGTCAGCTCTGTCTAGCAGGGAAGGTATTAACACCTGGAGTTTTAAAGTCAAAAACTACATAATTTATTTGTGCATCGGTCGGCCTGGGATTTCCAATTCGATTTCCATGTGTGTTCTTGCGTGACGAGTTGCTTCAGTGATAACAATTTTGTACATATCTGCGGTGGGCAATGTAGTACTTGATATGGCTTGTAAGGCTTTAATTCATCCGAGCTATATGCTAGGGTATAAAAAAGCTGCTCAAGCACTCAAGCCGTATAACAATTTCATTAGGTGGGAAGAGGTTTGATGACAGAGAGATGAGATTCACCAACTCCAAACTGTGGAAAGGAAATCATTCCAACAAATGGTGAAAGGAACTTCACTAAAGGTGATGAGACTTTCATAATTAATGACTAAATTAGCGAACAATTTACAAAAAATTTTAGTATCATAAAATCTCTCATATTTGTGAAAAATACCGTCTCGGCCAGTAGTTGAGCTGATTGTTAAAAAATATTAGTTGATCTGCTTCAAAACCGTTCAATCTTTGTCAAAGTACTTCAAAAGTACTTACAAGCACTTTACTTGTACTTCAACAATTGAAGTACAAGTACTTCGATACTTATACTTGTACTCATTTTTGGTAGTACTAAGGTACTGATCCTTGTACTTGTACTGGTACTTTTTTTACAGGTCTGGCTACTAAGCAAGAATACAAAATTCGCATGGGGAGAACAACAAGAATCAGCTTTTAATGAATTGAAACGCATGCTTATCTCAAAACCATCAATGGTCAGCTACCGCGTCGATGCCGATCACGAACTACATATGGACGCCAGTTCCATTGGCCTTGCAAGCGTCCTAATGCAAGACGAGAAGTGGCAACTCTATTGGATTGCATATTTTAGTAGATCCACTACGGATACGGAAAAGCGTTTCTACAGCTGTGAGCTGGAAGCTTTGGAGGTCGTTGAATCGTTGTAACTATTCAAGTATTACGTACATGGAAAGAATATTCGAGTCATTACTGATTATACCGCTCTACGGACAACAATGGAAAAACAAAAACTCATACCACGAATAGCCCGATGGTGGTTGAGAATCCAGGAATTCGACGTTGATCTTTCATCGACCAGGTTCCCGCATGGAAGATGTGGATGCACTCAACCGTATGCCATACGAATGCGCCCACGATATGGAGACCGCTGATCTCAAAATTGCTAAAACGATCATCGACAAGCCAGATAGGTTATTCAGCATCCAATTGCAGGATGATAAACTCAAAAACATCGTCGATGTGATGAGAAATGGTACAAACCCAAAATAAACGGAATATGTCATCGATCTAGGACGCCTATACAGAAAGTACAACGACAAATTTCTATGGGAAGTTCCGAAGCAAATAAGACATGTGGTGCTACATGAATGCCATGACAAAGCAGATCACATGGGCGTCGATTAAACAATAAAGCGCATTCTCAATATGTTTTGGTTTCCTCGCATGCGTAATTACGTGAAGAGCTACATCAACTCCTGCGTCGGATGTGCTCTGAACAAAACACCAGGGACGACGAGAAGGCCAGTACCATTACGACAACGTTAAGCCGATACCATTTAATACAATTCACATCGACCATTTAGGGCCTTTCCTAAAAGTTCCAAACGAAACAATTGCATATTGGTCATTGTCGACTCATTCATGAAATTTACCAAAATACGCGCAGTAAAGAGCGCAGAAACGAATCACGTAATTCAGGTGTTACTAGAAGTCACGCGATTGCCTCAACGCATCATCTCAGATAGCGGAACGGCTTTCTCGAAAGCGTTTCAGAAGTTTTGCAACGACAACAATGCCAGACATGTTCTCAACGCGGTCCGCACTCCACGGGCAAATGGTTACGCCGAACGGATGAACTGTATTATACTATCCATGCTATTACCGAGAACCGAAAATTAAAAACTAAGGGACGACGATCTATGCCAGATCCAATGGTGCATCAACACCATGCCCAACAAGACTACAGGTTGTGCTCCATTCCAGTTACTCTATGGGTATACTCCACGAGATATCCTGCACAACCAGCTCATCCAAGCGCTCCAAGATGATTCCCACGACATGATGACCGACAACGAATTACAGCAGCTACGAGGAGATGTAGCTAATCGCATCGTCGACGTTCGAGCACACCAGACCGAAGACTTATAACGAAGGTGATCCAGTGCTTACCACAAATGAAACAATGAGCACGGATACATACGCCACGTAAGTTGGAACCTCGATACAAAGGTCCGTTCATTGTCATCAAAGTATTATCAAATGACCGCTACGTGCTAGAAGATTTGCCTCATGCTGCAAGAACACAACGCCACTATACGTCTGTCTTTGCATTCGATCAGCTAAAACCATGGTGTCAGTTACCGCCGGGTGATCCCGATGACATCAGCGACAACGAAACCAGCATTTCGAGCGGGCACTACGAATGGTCAGGAAAACCGACTGTGAGCGACGGCAACTTGCCAATATCACACCGACCGCCAACGCTACCCCAACTGTCAAAACAGCGGGATATACACGAGCGAAGAGGATGAAGAGAGTTAATCTGGATAAAGAGCGAGACGGTGGTGGGCTTCATACTTTTCATTTATTTATTAAACTCATACTTATATTTCTCATGTAACTTTTAAAACTTTAACCATTAAAATTAAGTTTGATATCGCACAAACAATTGTGTGTCTACACAACCGTATCTTTCCAATAAATATTATGCCTGTTGACATAAGTACAGAAAAATAAGGAGTTCCATTCGTGTGGATGCGATTCGCAATGGGTCGAGTCCGTCGTTTTACGCAGCATATATGTATCATTGCATAGCTGTTTTGCCTACATGTGGACTTAGGAACCGAATTAAATGTTTCTAAAGTTAAAAATTCAAATTCGCCCGGAAGCGGTTTCGAAGCAGATGAAACAGTTATAGAATCGAGTGGCAAATAAGGACGGAAAATGATTTTGGGTTGATGTTGCCTTAATAAAGTTACTACGCCTCGATTTATGCCTACCATAATGCCAACATTATCAGTTCCTTAGTCCCTCAAGTTTTTTAAATCTAGCCCAAATTCATTCAGTGTGCTTAAACTTGAATCTACATAAAACTCTTTGTCTAGATTTTCTGTAATTTTGAAAAAAGGTAAAAAGAACTAAAAAAATTTCTAAAAAAGCTGAAAAAGCCATACTAATACTATTTGGTTTATTCCTTAAGTCTAACGGAAAATTTAAACAAAATAAATTGTTAGCATAAAACCATTCTGCGCATGGGCGTTTGTTTGCAAAATATCTTTTTGGAAATGGGCAATGATATGAAACATTCATTCTCTATCAGTTCGTTTCCAGGAATTGGTCTTACATACCAGCTGTCTGTTCATTCGATTGTAAACAATGGTTCACTCGTTTCCAAGAATGGGTCTTAAATATCAGATGACTATGGAGTTGCTTTTCATTGTTTAAAAAAAAGCAGCAAGTAAGCTGATAAAAACATACGATGAAGATTGAGGATGGTCGAACTATTTTCGAGAATAAACGAAAATTCGTGTGGATCTGACAATGCTGCAGTAGAAGAAAGTGTTCGAAGGCAGTGTGAAACTTGGTATGCCACAGCCTTGGCCAATTTCAAACGCGTAGAAAGGGTTCGAGCAGAAACGGTACCTCGTTCCACTGCCATTACCGCGTCTGTGTCTCCAGCAGTACGATTACCGAAAATGGACTTATCTATATTCACGGGTGATTCCACGCAGTGGATCGTTTTCCACGATTCCTTTTGATGGCAATGCTGCTTTGTCGGACGGACGAAAGCTTCGTTACCTACGTAGCTGTTTGAAAGGAGATGCACTACTTAAATATAATCAACGGCTTCAATACTTGCGACGCAAATAACAAAGAGGCTTGGGGTCTACTCACTTCGCGCTACAAGGTCATGAGGGTTGTCGTGGAAGCGCATCTCACGGATATTGATGATATTCCCAAGGCTACAAATGACACCGCCGCAGCCATCAATAATGTTCACAATTATTATTATTATTAATTGGTCTGGAAGCACTGCGACCTTTGTGCAGATCTATTTTGCAAGACCTTTCAGCCTAATTTTGTATCTGGAGGCTCTTGATATATCTAAGTACCTCTTCAGGCTTTTTACTACATATCACATAGGGATTAAGAATCCCACCACCTAGATGGGATAGTCTCTGCCTAGCTAGAGCGACGCATTCGCAGAGAATGTGTACCGGCGTTTCATCATCCAGCTCACAGAAACCACAAATTTGGGCATCAGATAGATTTAATTTACTTAGGTGATATCGTAGACCGCAGTGTCCCGTGTAGTACCCAGTAAGAGTTCTTAGGTCCTCCCTGCTTAGGTTAATGAGTTTGGCTGATAATTTTGTTGCTGGAAGTATAAACAGTTTGGCCTGCCTTTGCCCTGGGCAATAAATCCAGTGACGCCTGAATTGTTTAGTTT
The DNA here is from genome assembly GCF_040869045.1 of Eurosta solidaginis. Classification (NCBI taxonomy): domain Eukaryota; kingdom Metazoa; phylum Arthropoda; class Insecta; order Diptera; family Tephritidae; genus Eurosta; species Eurosta solidaginis. Next base: position 150,769 of record NW_027137019.1, on the reverse strand, counting down.
CCCAGTTACTTATAGTTTCCCTGGTGTGTGCTTTTGTGAGTCCACAAAAGGCCTCTGGACCATAGAATGCTGATGTAGCACCCTGCTTTGCTTGGTAATCTGCATGTTCATTACCTTCATGCCCCTGATGTCTGGGAACCCATCCCAACGAAACCTTGTTTTTGGCTCCCAGGGCATTAGGGATTTCAGTGCATTCATCCACCAGGTTAGATGTTACTATGTAGGATTGCAAGGCACGCAGTGCCGCCTGGCTGTCAGACATTAGAAGATCATTAATCTTTTCACAGTGTTCTCTCCAGGTAGCCCCTTTAGATTTCCTAAGTTCTTTATTGTAAGATGTTAGAGCGACTTTGTATGAGTCCCATTCGCCAGTAGCTCTCGCTTTATTAAACAGCTTCCTAGCCTGGCATCTTAGCTGCCCAAGCTTTTTGTTCCACCAAGGCACATCACGTTGTGTACGTATCTTTACTTGGGGGTAACTCGCATTGAAAGCTCTTTTAATGTCTGAGTGGAGCTGTTCAGCTTCCTCAATAATGAAACGGAAAAGCTCCCAGTTCGTTTTCCTGGGATTTCTAAAAGCTGGCATGTGTTCCGGAAAGTGACCAATGTCGAATACAATGTGTTTGTGGTCCGACATTGATTCCTCTCCTGAAACATGCCAGTTAGTGACGGTGCTGGCCATATTATGGCTGTACAGAGTAAGGTCTAAAACTTCCCCTCTAATAGCATTTACAAAGGTGGGTTCATTGTCCCGATTGATAATGCTTATATTATTACTACTGATAAACTCATGGAGGTACTCACCCCTGTTGTTGATGTTCGTACTACCCCATGTTGTATGGGAATTTGCGTCACAGCAGAGGATCCATGGCGTGCCACTCTGCGGACAGTATTTGATGAGGGCTATTGTTTCGGTTGTTGGGGCCGTTTCTTGCTCCCCCGGAAAGTAAGCAGAGGCCAAGATTGCCTCTTGTTCGCCTCTTGGGATTGGAATTTTAGCACAAACTGCTACGAGATCAGCCGTCATAAACTGTACAAGTGGAAGAAACGATAGTTTGTTGCTTAAAAGCATCGCCGCTCTTGGGCGAGAACTGGTGGCATAAATTAACTTACCATCAGTACTGTTCAGGCCTTTTACGACACCGTGTTGAATCCAGGGCTCCTGGATGAAGGCTATTCCCAGACCTTCTTCTGCAAATTTTCTAATTAGGACGTCTGAGGCTGCCTTGGCATGGTGAATATTCACCTCAAGGCCTTTCAGACGCCTTTGCTTTTGGGCATTGGTAGGGAAGGGAGACATTATTTATGGTCTTTGCGGCTACGTGTATCCACCTTCCTGGACCTATTGTTAAGCGACATTACGGCTTCTTAAGCCGTTCGTCCTCGTCCTTTTTTGTTCCCTTTCCTGACATTGGGGCTCCCACGAGGTGGTTGCCTTGCTGCCGGGTTTTCGGGGACAGGCTGGCGGACTGTCTCTGCCTCGTTTGGCCTCTGTGGGCCAACACTAGACGCAGAAGGCCTAGGCTCTTCTTGATAAGGTCTTTGGGGGTGTCCAGTTGACTCGGCAAATCCAGCTGTTCAGTTGGTAAATGCCTACTAGATAACTTCTGGTTCTTCGAACAGCACGGTTTGTCATAAACGACCATATCATCTCCCTCTATCTTATTGTCACTGCCGCTGGTATTTATATTGACAAGGGCAGGGATGGCTTGTTTTTTGGCCATAACTTGACCCTGTCAAACCCGCAGAAAATCAAGTAGTTGCGTTGCTTTAATAGCTCCGCAGACAACGGATCGACGGCTATAGTAACTGCCGCCACCGTGAACTTTCGAATCCGGTTGAGGATTCTCCAGTTCCTGGTATTCAAGCTGACGTTTTGGGCCTCAGCTAACCTCAAGATGTCGTCGTTTGAGGGGCATTCCTCTTCCTTAAAGTATCCACGAGAATGATGCGACGTGGTATATCCGCATCAGATACCACCTTCAGCTTGGCACCTTGCCATGGAGTGAGCTTTGGGGCGATAGCCCTTAGCCACACCACGGTGGTTGCATCCCTGCAGGTGATAGAAAGCCAGCCTGGGCGAGGTGTGCAACCGCTAAAGTTGGGCTTTATAGCACCATCTTTTTGGCTCATCACCTTTCCCAGGATGGCCTTCTGTATGGCCTTCAGTTCCCCTGAAGACCAGACCGTGGCTGGATAATCGGGAGGTATAATTCCCAGCCTTACCCCACTCAGGGCATCCCTGAAAGTTGCCGATTGCTTGGCTGTTGCATCATGATGGGGAGACATGGTTGCCTCGACATTTGATGCACAGCTTTCAACAAGTTTTGACAATATTTTTGTATTGCCAGCTGTGGGCAGCGACATCTTTTTGGGCTCTCTTTCTGGTGGAGTCGAGCTACCTGAGCGGCCTTTCTTGGCTGACCCCTCACCACGGACCGATCCCAATGGTTTTTTGGTAAGTCCCCAGCCTTCATTGTAGCTAACCCCCTGGCCAATAACCGCTTGAGACGTTTTAGAGCGGCACCACTTAGCCGATATCGCTCTGCATCCCGGCCAGGCTGATCGCTTTTCGCCGGAGAGGCAAGGGCCTCTCTTCATCCTCCGGAGAGACTGTGGATTGTAACTCTACCCTATTTTCATCCTGCAAAGTCCCCACATCTGCCATCTCCACGTCATACAGGGGCTATTCGGTCCCGGCAAGTCTGTGGCGACAGCTGATTCGGCTTGCACCGAAAGGTCGCAATCGACCTGATCCACTGCGAGCTGTTCAGCTCTATTTTGGTTGTTTTTTATATTATTTTTATCCATTAAAATACCCACAAGTATGGGGGAAGGTAGGTCAGCTTGGACATAGCCCCCAGTATCCCAGCAAGACTAATTACAACCAGAGGGCGTCAGGTATCTGGAAGCCACTGTTATAAGACACACTAACATAGTGCCATTCATCCCATGAGCATGGTTCGGATGACACTCGGAATTACGTGTTTTATCGAGTTGCCCTCTCCAGATCCGATATATTTGTTAGCAAAGCTTGGGCACCTTATTCAGGGTGTGACTCTTCGCCACGTATGGCCGGTTTTGAACTAAAAATAGCACCTGTTTATAGGAAAACTTGGCCCAGGGGAAACGAAGTGCGGATGGGAGATGGGAGAAGAAGGGAAATCTGGTTGAAGGGAGGAGAAAGGGGTCGCCGCTCGCATTCGCCGCCGAAGCATTACCAGGAGTCACCGCGAGGAGGCTCTACCCCATTGTGCGGGGAGGGCGCAAGCACCTACGAGTCGACGTTTCGGGATGACGCCGGTGTGTGCAAGACGAGACATCCCCATCAAAGACACAATTCACAATACTTTCCAACAACACATTCGGGAGCTCAAAACACTGAGTCGCTCCGTCGACCTCTGGAGAGATTGGTTGGCGCATGAAATGGTAAAGAGGCTTGCGCTTGAAAACAATGGGAGCTATCTTTAGTTAGTGACGAACCCCCTACCTTCGAGGAGCTATCAACGTTTTTAGAAGTGCGCTGTCGTTTACTGTCAATGCTGGCTACCCCTGCGTCTCTACCATTGCTTAGCAAAGGAAATGCGACGAAATCGGCACGAAAGTTGACGAAGGTGTTTCACGTTGTTCCTGAGCAGAGCAACACGCAATGCACGTACTGAAATGCAGCGCCGTTGTGACAAATTTCGGAATCTTGATACAACATCGAAATCCAAATTTATAAAGGAAACCAAGGTTTGCCTAAATTGCTTGAGTTCAGGTCGTTTTAGATAGCGTTGCAACAGCTCATCTGCATGCCGTATCTGTCATCAACGTCATCATACGCTGCTACGTGGGGTCTCAGTTTCAACGGCAGCACTGCCACTACGCACGTCGCCGGTGCATCCCCTACCGCTCCGACTACCGCATCTTTCACCAATCAAACAACCGCTTCTTCGGTCAACAATTCAACCGCAGCTGCATGCATCTCATCGTGTCTGAGTTCCGAATTCCGAAACCCCTCCACTACCCGTACCGCAAAAAACTATTTCATTATCAACCGCTTTGGTAAGGGTTCGCGGTTGTTCTGATAGGTGGCAAGCGGCTCGTGTACTTTTCGATTCCGGATCCCACGCTACGTTCATTACTGATGCATGCGTACAATGCTTGGGCCTGCTCGTACAACATCGTTCGTTTTCGTCACTGGAATCGGTTCATCACAAGGAGGTCGATGTAAGGGTGAGACATCATTCTTACATTCTTCGAATTTTTCCAATGAACGTTATACGGTTGATGCTTTAATTCTGCCAAAAATAACGTCGGACTTGCCCTCGCATATGCTAGATACCCCTGAATGGCCTCATATTCGCGGATTGTTTATAGCTCATCCGTATTTCAGCAAACATGATCGCGTCGATATTTTGGTTGGTATGGACGTCATGAATCGTTTGATCCCATCGGAGCTTCGCAAGGGTCCACCCGGCACTCACATGGCGGAAAAATGGTATTTGGCTGGACTTTGTGCGGAAGCGTTGATATGTTGTCTTCGCCAACACGTAACTTACAGGTATTGCACTGCGATATGCAGCTCGATCGCGCGCTAAATAGATTATGGGAACTAGAAGAAATTTCCCGCAAGGTTCATCTCGCAAACGAAGAGCGCTTCTGCGAAGATCACTTCGCCTCTACTCATAAGAGGGCGCCCGACGGTCGCTTTCTAGTGGAGTAACCGCTGAAGGTTGATGTTGCTTAGGGCGAATCACATAATTTCGCTGTTCACAGCCTGCTGCGCATTGAACGAAGGATGGAGAATGACAACGAGTAGAGATCGCGTTACAACGAGTTCATGCAAGAGCTCTTGGAGATAGCTAACATAGAAGCAATACCTCAACCGACGAACAATGTCGTGTATTATATCCCGCGTCATCCAGTTTTCAAGGAGTCTAGCGTCACGACGAAACTGCGTATTGTTTTTAACGCTTCCGCTAAAACGACTTCTGGTAACCCGCTTAACGACGCGCTGTTTGTTGGACCGCAGTTGCATGATGACCTATATGCCGTGTTGTTGCGTTTTCGAACGCACCGCTTCGCAGTAACTGCGGATATCGCCAAGATGTACCGTACGCGTGCGTATCCTCGAAAAACGTCGACTTGCAACGAATCGTTTGGAGGCATCATCCATCATCGCCGATTCAACATTACCGCACGCTTCGCGTCACATATGGTGTGGCGGCCGCGTCCCATTTAGCCGTAAAATCTTTGCAAAAAACTGCCAAAGACTCGTTAAATAAATGCCAAAGAGCCGTGTCAGCGATTCTGAATGACTGTTTCATGGACGATCTACTCACCGGTGCATCTTGTAAAGCTCAACTGCAATCCCTTCAAAAGAACATATCGGATATTTTAGAGGAAGGCGGTTTCGAACTTCGAAAGTAGCCGACGAATTGTCAGAAGCTGAACGTAACTATCGCTGAAGTCTCTAGAAGCGTATCGCATTACGTAGTCGACGGTAAGGATGTTAATGCGTTGGGTCTAATGTGGGATACAGAGGGATCATTTTAAGTTTGCCGTGGATTTAAAGGAAGAACCATCAAGCCTAACCAAGATATCTTTTTGTCCGATGCCAGCACTCCCTTTGATCCTCTAGGTCTACCCGCTCTAGTAACGATCAACTCCAAAATCTGGTTCCAAGACGTTTGGCGTTCCGCAATTGGGTGGGACGATTTGATACCAGATTTAATCGCAAGGTCGTGGCTCAATCATGGTTTTCAGCTGCAGAAACTAAAAGAAGTTGAGATAGATCGCTGGCTTGGATGTGGAGCAATTGGATCATTCACTGAACTGCACGTCTTTGCTGACACTTCTGAACGCGCTTATGCCGCCGGTGTCTACGCCCGTACATTTCACCCGAACGATACGAGTACTGTTCGTCTCATATCAGCGAAGACTAAAGTGGCAGCGCTTAAATCTACGAATTTACCGCGTCTAGAACTTTGTGCGGCGCATTTAGCTGAAAAATTTGTACGAAGCATTTTAAACAGTTTGTGAGATCTCCGCTATCCGCTGTATGCTTGGACGGATTCAACCATCACGTTAGCCTGGCTACAATCGCACCCTAGTAGATGGGTGATTTTCATCGAAAACCGCGTTGCCGACGTCCAAGAAATCTTGCCTCCAGATTGTTGGCATCGTGTAAGAATCGAGCTGAATCCAGCTGACTGCGCGTCCAGGGGTATGTCGCCGTCCGATGTACTGTGTCATGAGCTTTGGTGGAACGGTCCTAACTTTTTGAAGGGTACCGAGCAGTACTGGAAGCAGAATGCCTCGAAGCAGCATACAACTGATATGGGCGTCCGCAATAAAGTCGTAGCCCACGTAACGGACTCAGACGAATACTGGCCAGTAGTGAAGAAATACTCTTCATTTTCCAAGTTGCTTACGCTTTACGATGCATCGCGAATCTTCATGTGTCTACTAAGCGTCTACTTGACAAATAAAAAGGTCCCCTGACCGTTTCAGAGTTAGTCGAATCAGAACGCCGCTTAGTTAGGTATACTCAAAACTTTTACTTCACTAACGAAATATTTCATTGTAGCACAGAGAGGCCGATCCCGCTACGCAGTAGTCTGTTGCGCTTGCAGCCTTTTCTATACCCGAAGGCATTCTCCGTGTAGGTTGGAGTTGGAATTTGCGGATGTCACGCCTGATGTAAGTCATCCAATCATCCTGCCTAAAAATTCTTCGTTGTCACGACCCATAGTTTCCGATATCCATCAGCACACATTGCACGCTGGACCAAGTATCATGCACGTAGTATTGCAACGTCGTTATTGGGTGATTGGCGCCCGCAATCTAATTCGTAGCGTGTATCACAAATGTTTAAATTGTACTTGCCTAAATCGTCGTGCGTCCTCACAGTCAATGGGTGACCTTCCTGTGGCTCGCACTGCTTATGCTCGCTGTTTCACGCGCACTGCCGTAGACTTCGCAGGTCCTTATTCGTACAAGTTCACGCATGGCAGAGGGGCGCAATCCACGAAGGGATATATCTTATCCTTTAGTTGTATGTGTACTGGTGCGATCCACCTGGAATTCGTAGGAGATTTGTCTACACCTGCATTTCTAAACGCGTTCATGCGTTTCATCAACCGAAGGGGGTATTGCAAAAACCATGTTTTCAGATAATGGAACGAATTTCATCAGAGCTGAGAGGGAGCTTCGTATCATGTACATTAAGTGTATGCCAGACGATACGCTTAAGCCATTTTTTGACGATTCCAATATAGAATGGCGTTTCAAGCCGCCCCGCATCGCATATGGGCGGATACTGGGAAACTGGTATAAAACGCATCAAATATCATTTGAGACGCTTCCTAGGTGAATCTCTCTTATCATACAAGGAGTTCAGTACATTAATGGCAGAAGTGGAAGCCTGCGTCAACTCTCGTCCATTGTGCGAGGTTTCTACGAGGGCACTCGACCTCGAAGCTCTAACGCCAGGGCACTTTATCATCGGCGAATCGCTTAAGGCTATTCCGGAACCTGAGAGTCAAGAGTTCCGGGGAAATCTCCAGCAACGGTGGCAGTTAATATCATCTACAAGACAGCACTTTTGGCGTCGTTGGAGAGACGCGTATCTCCTGAGTTTACAACGCCGCACCAAGTGGTTTCGCCCGTCACGTAACTTCGAAGAAGGAGATGTTGTGGTTCAAAATTCCCTTGTCTTTTCGCATGAGCAGTCGTACGGTGTCATTCTCGGCTCAACGTCAATTTTCGGGCTTTTTTGCGTTGGGTGGAAAATTAAAATAGGCCTCAAGGTTGGCTTTTGTGCTTCCCTCGAGCCTTTAGGCGGAGTTAGGAGATGCAATGCTTCCCTGACCTGGAGTTAGAGCAGTTTTATGCACTCCTAATAGGAATCAGTGACATTCGAATACTGGCGTGGTGCCATGAAAAAACTAACATTCTTTTCATATACTAAACAAAATCTGAATACAATGATACAAAGAAAATTCTCGAAATTAAACATAACGGGATAGTGAAAGAACATGGCGTCTAGCCGCATATGGAGAACAATGCACATTTATATAAAACTGAATAAATGAAAACTGAAAGTCTGGCGTGGTGCCATTTAAAATACCATACGTTATATACAAAATGCGAAATGAGATGAAAGAAAATTCTCGAAAGTGAATAAAACAACTGAATAACTGGCGTGGTGCCGCTTAAAATACCAAGAATACATATTGAAAAAATCTTAAGTGAAATTAATGATTTTATGGAAAATAACGGAATTAAATACAAATGAATAACGGAATGGAATAAGTGATTTTAGACAACCTGGCAGTATAAGGGCTCTTTTAAGCACCTTGCCATACGACGCTTACGAATGCAGTGTCATTTATATTAAAAAACAAGTAAGGAAGGCTAAGTTCGGGTGTAACCGAACATTACATACTCAGTTGAGAGCTGTGGAGACAAAGTAAGGGAAAATCACCATGTTGTAAAAAGAACCTAGGGTAACCCTGGAATGTGTTTGTATGACATGTGTATCAAATGGAAGGTATTAAAGAGTATTTTGGTGGACCATAGTTCTATAGATGGACGCCATTTAGGGATATCGCCATAAAGGTGGACCAGGCCTGACTCTAGAATTTGTTTGTACGATATGGGTATCAAATGAAATGTGTTAATGATAATTTTAAAAGGGAGTGTGCCTAAGTTCTATAGGTGGACGCCTTTTCGAGATATCGCCATAAAGGTGGACCAGGGATGACCCTAGAATTTATTTTGTACGATATGGGTATCAAATGAAAGGTATTAATGAGTATTTTAAAAGGGCGTGGGCCTAAGTTCTATAGATGGACGCCGTTTCGAGATATCGCCATAAAGGTGGACCAGGGGTGACTCTAGAATTTATTTTGTACGATATGGGTATCAAATGAAAGGTATTAATCAGTATTTTAAAATGGCGTGGGCCTAAGTTCTATAGATGGACGCCGTTTCGAGATATCGCCATAAAGATGGATCAGGGGTGACTCTAGAATTTGTTTGTACGATATGAGTATCAAATGAAAGGTGTTAATGAGTGAACAGATGCGTGGTGGCAACGGCGCGCACCCACGTATTTGTTAAAGATTAGTTAAGGCGAAAAAAGGGGAAGAAAATAAAAACACCAAGAAGGTTTCGTATTAATAAAAAAAGAATTCACAGTGTTTTTCATTCAATGTATATAAACACAACAAGTGTTAAGGAAAATGTTAACAAATGTTGTGGAAAGTGATATATATGTAATAATAATTTTGAAAATTTGTACTTACGTGAACGGGCGATTACGTGTACCTTTGCTGGCTGCTGGATTCAAAGAGGACGAGCCTCTTTGCGACATGAGCCGATGAACCCGAGATACAGCTCCTTCGTTGGGTTTCCCGGCAACAAAGTTGCTATACCGCGGGCTCACAGCGGTAAAATTCTAAGATACATTCGTACTACCACTCACACATGCCTGTGTGTATTAGTGATCACAAGCATATGTGGGTGGTAGTAAACGAAGGAAAATAACTAAGAAAATTATGTTACGAGGGAGGGAAGATATATTTAGGCCTGTGGCCTAAACATACCGGCCCCCTTGCCGTAAGCAACAAAGAAAACATTAAAAAAAGGGGATGCCACGTGATCGCACGTCCAGTAAGACGGTGTAATGAAAGAAGGCAGTGCAGATGCGGACTTCAAGCACTGCACGCCAGATGGTTGACCTCACGTTTTGCTCTCCTGTGGAAAAAGAAAAGAAGTTATTAGATATACGTACGTGGTTTTAAATTCCGTGCATATTTACTTAAATATATATAAGATGGCGCATGTGTTAGGCGTGAAAGTCGGATATTTATTTTAGGCAGGCTCCCGAGACCACCAACCCGAACACGGTCGGTTGGGTTAGGAGACCGCCAACTTTCGATGCCGGTGTACCGCTCGCCATCATTTCGGCGTAAATGTCAGCGCCGAGTGTAAGCCGTATCGGTGATGAGCGGTAGAATTTCGGATCTGCCAGCCGCATGAACTCAAAGGGCGCGGCAATCTTGGGGTCCACATTGGACGGTGGACTCAAACGGAAATGGCTTTCGACGACGGCTGCTTGGGTTGTTATGCGTGTTGACGCTCCGAATTTGCCGCGCAGTATGAGGGTGCATTATCCATGCCCTTGGCGCTCCAATTGTAAGTCGCGTACCAGCTCCGCATCGACGATCGTGCTGGTGGCGCAGGGATCAATAATGGCCCGAACCAGGTGTAAATGCCCACGCGATTCTATTCGTACGATGGCCGTCGGCGCAATGCGCACGAAAGGCCGCATGATGGGCGATGGTGTAGCCTGGAGCAGCCGCCCTGTCCGGAAGCCTTCAGGCGTGTCGCGCGTTAGCTTCATTGTACTTTGGGCTTCAAGAGAGTATGGCGTCGATTTCTGTCGCCGTTGCTGCGTTGCGAGTTTGGACGATTTAGCTGAGTTTCGATGGGGTCCGACCTCACGGTGCCGCCAATTATTTTGTTGGTTTCGAGGTTTGTGTGCTTTCGCCGCGCTTCTTTCATGCTGTAACAGCGGCCGGAAACTGCGCATCCCATGATTTACCATTGACGGTCTTGTCTCCGTTTTTGCTCGCTCTTCCTCCATTTTCGCTCTCTCTTCCTCCATTTCCTCTTCCTCCACCTGCTGAGCCCAGGATTTAGCAGGCCCCAAGAGGTTGATCGACAGCGCATCGTCGGACGTGTTGTGTTCGCCGTTTGTGGTCGTCTCGTCGCTTACCGGTCGACGCTCATCTAAATGAAGCGTGGTGTGGTGCTTCTCTTGGCACCTCTTGCAGTGATACTTGCTGTTACATTTGCCCACGCTGTGGAAAGGCGACAGACAGTTTGGACAGTACTTATGCAGAAGTACTGCCCGCAACCTCTCTTCTGGGAATTTTTTTCGATATTCGGCACAGATCCTAAGGCTATGATCCCTGCCGCAGAGCTGGCAAGCAACGTCGAAACGCTTTGCGCCTCCCTCTGACTTGGCCAATAAGGTTTGGTAACGGGTCATGATCTGAAAGAATATTGGTATCATTGAGCATGCCCAAATTGATGTTTGCGGAATGTTGTTTGGGTGGCGTAAACAAAAAAAAAATTATCTCTAATATATTTTTGCAGAATAAAAAAAAAACATTTTATTGAAATAAAATTTAATTGAAATAAAAAATTAAAGGTCATAAGTAAATACTTATGCGCGCAAAGAAAGGAAGAAAAAACGGATTTAGCACGCATCCAAGCGATGTGGCTGTTGCTTTAGCGCCTTTAGTACATTTTATAATTTGATTTATGTCGGTAGATGTCACCGAAGTAGTCCTAAAATTTATTTTTGATTTGTGGTGAACTTTGTTTTCACAACAAGTGGCCTGCCACCACACGGAACGGTTAGAAACCTGGCTGAAAAGGTATTACAGAGTTGCGCTTCCACCAATCAACAATATTTTTGACGTGTATTGTCGATAATGTTGAGATTCGTGGAATTAAGTATTTTAAATCTCGACCAAATGAACGATTGATCGAGATATGTAATACGCGACATGTGTTGCGTGTAGCAACGCGTAAGGCATAATGTCGGTAACACAGTGCATTGACAGTCAGAAATGGAGTGTAGAGATTTTGACTAGCAGATGTCGCTCTTCCATTTCCTGAATGAAAAAATGTCATTCACTTAACACGCGGCGGTGAGTATACTCGTAAACTTGGTTATGTTTTTATTAATTAATTTCTCTTTTTCTTTTTTTTTCTTTTTCAGGTGGGTACACGCGAAGAACATTTTTAGATGATTGGTTGCCGGCGGCTATTATGGGTGCGGTATACTGGCATCATGTCTTTAACACTATAGAAGTGCCACAGCCAGAACGTGAACAATCAAACATTCTTTATAACGCTACGAGAAGCCGCATATTTGACTTGCCCAAACCCATAAAGAATGCTTGAAATTTGCCATTAATATAAAATTCCAAGCACTGCTACTGGTGGCGTAATGCCGGCACTTGAATTAATATTAAGGGCAATAGAACTAGAAGTTTGTTGTCTTGGCTCCACACTGCCTGCGAGCAATTGTGGCATCAGTAATTGGCCCGAGCTATGAGGTAAAGCCACTGTTGCTTTTGACTGCTAGTAGTTGCACTTACATTTGGATCGATACCACCCATTGCATGCGAAAAATTCTTAACAGTATATGGGTGTCCCTGGTTTTGATGAACTGTGCGTAGAGCTACCTGCTATTGTTGAACCACCAACCGCTGTCGCATGATCCATGAAGAAAGGATTTACTTGAAGGCCCGACGCTGATGGTGGTGCACTCCGCGAGCTTCCAGATTCTGGTACAGGTTTTGGTCAAGGATTGACGCAAATTAAATTGCTGGGAACTAGTTGATTCTTAAGCACGTCTCTCAATAGCTCAGGTTTTGCATAGTAAACCATTCGCAAGAGCGCACGTAAACATTTGTAGCGCACATTTGGTCCAGCGGATGAACAGTAAACCTCGTAAAGTACATTCCATAGATCCTTTATGAACTCTGCAGCTAATCCTTGTTCCACTTTAAGGCAAGCTATTCGCACATCAACTGATGCTCGACGTCGTTGCTGAGCACTATTTGCTGCAGACGTATTTGGAGCAGTGTTCTGGGTAATAGAAATTGCCGAAGTATTCACAGCTGTGTTTGCTACTGTACTAGTTCAAGCTGTAATAGCTGTAGCCACTGCTGATGCTGATGATGTTGCAGTAGTAGGTGGTGGTGGCGGTACATAATTTTGATTTATTTTACGTTGAACCGGACGGGTGGTGCCAGTGTCTTCATTTATCTGTTGCATTGAATGAACGTCAACGGTGTAGGTGCGACCTAATGTGCTTAAGCTGACTTCGTCTTAAGAATTTGAGTGTGTCGCTTCAATCTTTTGCGAATCAATGGGGGAATAATTATGCCAAGTTCCACGATCGTCCCGCCATTGCCATTGGACTTGGTCCGGTGTACTCAGCGTGGGACGATCCAATAATGCGTCAGTAAATATGCCATCAGTGGGAAGTCGTGGCACCAATTCGGCAATCATACAAGTTATTTCGTACAATTATGGCGAACGTGTTGTAAGTTCCACATGGGATGTATTTGATATATTGGATTTTGCATTGCCGGTAAGTAAATACACAAGGGTAGATGCGATATCGTTCTTTAGCAATGAAATGGCTAGGGCAGGGCAGTTACCGCACATCAGACTTAGCATACGTACGACAGGTGTAAAGGTACCTGAATTTAATATGTTTGGCGTAACAACCAACAATCGTTAAAAGTTTTTAGTAGTACCTTGCTAGCAATCTCTTGTAAAAGCTTTGCTGGAAGCTTTGTAGCGGGACGTGATATCTTTGAGCATATTATATACGATTTTGACGATCCTGAAATGATGGAAATGGTAAGACCTTCATTTGACGAAGTTTTCATAGTACAAGAACAAAATGTGGCGCTTGATTTCAGTGGTTCACGTGGTGCACGGCCAGGTGTAACCAAGGACAAACGTATTGAATATGCAAAAGAACTTTTACAAAAAGGAATGTTGCCACCTGTTGGTGTGTCCGATATTTGCGAGACCAAGAAATCATACTTTTTGGGTTATATGGCACATCGTCTGCTTTTGGCTTCGTTGGGTCGGCGCGAGTTAGATGATCGGGATCACTACGGTAACAAACGTTTGGATCATGCCGGTCCTTTATTGGCTTTCCTCTTTCGTGGTATTTTTAAAGGTCTAATGAAAGAAGTACATATGTATACACAAAAATTCTTTGATCGTGGAAAGGATTTCAATTTGGAGTTGGCTATCAAAACAACATAATCCCTGACGGTTTGCGTTACTCACTTGCTACTGGCAATTGGGGTGATCAAAAAAAAAACCCCATCAGGCTCGTGCTGGTGTATTTCAAGTATTGAATCGTTTGACTTTCGCTTCCACGCTATCACATTTGAGACGTGTCAATTCGCCTGTTGGTCGTGATGACAAATTAGCTAAATCACATCAGTTACACAATACTTTATAGGGTATGCTATGCCCTGCCGAAACACCGGAAGGGGCTGCTGTCGGATTGGTAAAGAATTTGGCGCTTATGGCTTACATTTTTGTCGGCTCGCAGCTCTCACCCATCCCAGAGTTCTTGGAAGAGTGGTCAATGGAAAACTTAGAAGAAATTGCACCCTCTGCCATTGCCCATGCTGATATCCGTCAATGGTTGTTGGGTTGGTATATATCGTGATCCTGAACAATTGATGGGGACTTTAAGAAAACTGCGTCGTCAGATGGATATCATTTCTTCGGAAGTGTCAATGATTCGTGATATACGTGATCGTGAAATAAGAATTTATACAGATGCTGGACGTATTTCTCGTCCATTATCCGTATATTTTTAAATTAACATGGTTTATGCAGCTCAAATAATCCTAGTTGACTTGTATTTGGTACTGGTACTAGTTGTACTCTGAAACCAATGGGGACCATATCAAAGAGGTTTGAAGCATCTAAATGAATTTAGGTTCAACATAATGATTACGTCCCAACACAAATATGAGGGTGTGACTTATGACAAAAGGGAAAAATGGTTATTATTATTATTATTATTTTATTTATTACGGCCAAAAAAGCCTAGTTCATTGTATAGTACAATTTACAAAATTCATAATTGTTTCTTAAAACTATTTCATTAAAAAGAAAGAGTATTCGAAACAGAATATACAATTATTAAAATGCCACAGAAATGGCCGATCAGGTTATTCTTGCCCAAACCAAATCGATTTATATACAATGATTACCGTTTGCATTGGGCAAACCTGAGATACCCAGTGCCCCGAAGAAGATACTACAAACGGAGGTTTGTGAATTATGGTTTAGACAGGATGACAAGTTCCTCTTGCCCGAGGCATATATGGACTTCTATGTTATATCACCGCTTTTACGGAAGGATCCCACACACGATGCCCCTTGTGCGCTCTATGAAATGTTGGCTAAGTTTCGTTTGAGAGAAGAACTTTATCCGGCGACCGTTGTAGGCCTTTCTTATCAGTTTTATAATTCGGGAAGGGAGGTTCGGTTGTTCATGAATGGCATCCAACATTACCACGTTAGACTTGCTCTCATTTATAATTTAACAAACGCTTGAATCTAAGGAACGAACTAATATTGCTAGTATGTGTCAGGTAGAACAAAATATTGAACTAGCATGGATGTTAGTTGGTATGCACTATAATGAAGACTTTATGCTTACAGGTTTATCAGCGTTATCATCATATTATTTCGCTAAATTCTTACACAATAAGTGGAGTGAAGATGAGCAACAAGTTAATGCAAAAATTTTAAAGAGCTCGGCATTGTGGCTTACAATCAAATAAAAAATTTGTATTGAACGAAATTACGTTTAAAGGATTTTGAGGAACAGGAATCTTTCAAAGGTACATAATAAAAATATTGCATATATGTGACGTGTATCGTGAGTCTATAAAATTGGTTTATGGCACAATGTCAATGGTGGATATTGGGGGGCCGGAATGAAACTAGAATCATGTTTCAAGGTTGTATAGGCGCTGAAGGAACTAATCCTGAAATTATAGGAAAGCGATGGCATTGCCTCAATTTAAGTCAGACAGGAACTTCATTTTTAATCGTAGCCGAATATGCCAATACTGTACACGCCATTTTAGTTTCAACGAAACATTAATTGAACGATTTAAATCACTTGGCAAGATTCTATAGAGACAATATGCTTTTTAGATGTGCAATGCTATGTTTTCATATATTTTTCATGAACTGCTATCATTTGGTGTGCCCTTTATTGTGCGCAATTGGTTCTCGGGTATTGCTTCATCCAACATAAGTCGTTTACACTGAGATTCGTTTGGATACAGACTAATTTATTAAAGCAGTAATAACACGAGTTTGTTGTGACTTGCTGATAAGGTTATCAAGGCATTTGTAAGTCTAGTGAGAATATCATTCATTAATTAATTAAATAACATTCGTGAAACTTTAAGAACATGCCCTTTCATATAATTATTAAATATGTGGCTTCCATGGATTGTACCATTTACACAAAAATTTAAAAACGCTGATTCGCTGATTTTCTGGTTACTTTACTGAATCGGCCGAATAAGCAGATCTAATAAATTTCCTTATTAGATTATTAATTTTTAAGTTTCATAAGGTTCGGTTTGTTGATTAATCAGATTACTATTACTTAGTTTACAGAAGAATGAAATTTATTAAATCGAAATAAACCCAGGAAATTAAATTTGGAACAATTTAAAATTCCTTATTAGGGATTCAATAGCAATAAACCTGTTATGGCAAACTGAATATAGTTTGTCAGTGATATTATGGAATCATATTTGAACCAAATGTGGTTACTTTTAGTGATCAACAAGTTTTACCCAATATTCTTTCTGCATCTGTCCTGATTATCTTTTTTTGAGTGGGTCATGAATATGATACTTGTTAAAAGTTAATTTTCCGTTGAAGATCTTATTTCGTATGAGATGTGAAGAATAAACATATGATAATCGTATCCGAAAATCATTCATAAATTTCGACCAAACGATTGAAATATGTTCAAGAATATGATCTGAAACAGACTGTGAAAAGCAGTCAAATATTCATCCCAAACGATTAAATTCATTTTCCTTGTGCTTATATAATGAAATGGTATGAACAAATTCCTTTAGGGTTCCTTGCGGTATTAAACTATTTTCGAACAATTGCGTGGTGGCAGCGGCGCACCCACGCAATCGTTGGAAAATGTATTATGTGGCAGACAGTATATCTGAGTTAGGGTTCTGTTGGCCTCGTTCTGGGGAACGAGAGCTGGGTTATTTGTGTGTTGGCCTCGTTCGGGGTGAACGAGAGCTGGGTTATTTGGGATAAAGGAGTGTGGACTATTAAAGTTCATTTTCGTTGTCGTTGGCCGGAAGTAGTACCAGTTTCGCGATTGGTCTGCTAATTTGTCCCTTAATTGTATTGACGTCAACAACACGTACACAGTTATCGGAACCTGGATGTGTGTTGACGATTCTGCCCATTCTCCACTCGTTTGGTTGCAGGTTATCCTCTTTTTGACGACTAGGTCCCCGGGTTTTAAGTTGGATTGTGGATGTTTCCATTTATACCTTTTCTGGATCTCGGTGAAATATTCCGATTTCCATCTTTTGCAAAAGGTCTGATGAAAGGCTTTCATCTTTTGCCATCGGTTTACAATTGCGGCAGGGTTTTCACCACAATCGAGTTCAGGTGGAGCTAAAAGATGCCCACCTACGAGAAAATGGCCTGGAGTAAGCGGCTCCAGATCGGAAGGGTCGTTATATGAGGGACTGAGGGACCTAGAGTTGAGGCAGGCCTCAATTCGACATAAGAGGGTAGTAAACTCCTCAAAAGTATATTTATGATCGGACGCGATCTTTTTAAAATGGGTCTTAAAACTTTTTACCCCCGCCTCCCACAAACCTCCCGTGTGAGGAGCGCTTGGCGGTATAAAATGCCATTCTAAAATGTGATGGCTATATTTATTCACTGTTCCGTCCCTTGCTTCACGCAGAAATGCTTTAAACTCGGATCGTAAAGATCGAGAAGCTCCGACAAAGTTAGTACCATTGTCGGAGTAAACGTTTTTCGGACAGCCTCGTCTGGATACAAATCTGGCGAAGGCAGCTAGGAAGGACCCGGTACTAAGGTCGTTTGTCGCTTCGAGATGGATGGCTTTCGTCGAAAAGCAGACAAACAGGCAAACATATCCTTTTGAAATTCGACATCCCCTCCCTCGGTAGGATTTTATATCGAATGGTCCCGCGAAATCTACCTCAGTATTGGTGAAGGCCCTCGTAAAGGTGGTGCGCTCTTTCGGAAGGATCCCCATAAGTTGCGTTTGTGTCCGCTTTCTGTAAATAGTACAGACCTTACAGTTGTGGATAACCGACCTTATCATGACTATAACGCGTGGGATCCAGTACTGAGTGCGGATATGACGTAGCATCAGCTGGTTCCCTCCATGCAGGGTGGTCTCATGAGAGGATTGAACTATAAGTCTGGATAACCTGCAAGTATAAGGAAGAATAATGGGATGACTTCTAAATTACCTTCTTTTAAAAGTGGGCGGTGCCACGCCCATTGTCAAAAATTTTACAAGTTTTCTATTCTGCGTCATAAGCTCAACTCACCTACAAAGTTTCATCGCTTTATCCGTATTTGGTAAGGAATTATCGCACTTTTTCGATTTTTCGAAATTTTCGATATCGAAAAAGTGGGCGTGGTTATTGTCCGATATCGTTAATTTTAAATAGCGATCTGAGATGAGTGCCCAGGAACCTACATACCAAATTTCATCAAGATACCTCAAAATTTACTCAAGTTATCGTGTTAACGGACAGACGGACGGACGGACGGACGGACATGGCTCAATCGAATTTTTTTATCGATACTGATGATTTTGATATATGGAAGTCTATATCTATCTCGATTCCTTTATACCTGTACAACCAACCGTTATCCAATCAAAGTTAATATACTCTGTGAGCTCTGCTCAACTGAGTATAAACAAGTAGGGAAGGCTAAGTTCGGGTGCAACCGAACATTACATACTCAGTTGAGAGCTATGGAGACAAAATAAGGAAAATCACCATGTAGGAAAATGAACCTAGGGAACCCTGGAATGTGGTTGTATGACGTGTGTATCAAATGGAAGGTATTAAAGAGTATTTTAAGAGAGAGTAGGCCATAGTTCTATGGATGGACGCCATTTAGGGATATCGCCATAAAGGTGGACCAGGGCTGACTCTAGAATTTGTTTGTACGATATGGGTATCAAACGAAAAGTGTTACTGAGCATTTTAAGAGGGAGTGGGCAATAGGTCTATAGGTGGACGCCTTTTCGAAATGTCGCCATTAGGGTGGGCCAGGGGTGACTCTAGAATGTGTTTGTATGATATGGGTATCAAATGAAAAATGGTAATGAGTATTTTAAAAGGGAGTAATCCTTAGTTCTATAGGTGGACGCCTTTTCGAGATATCGCCATAAAGGTGGACCAAGGGTGACTCTAGAATGTTTGTACGATATGGGTATCAAACGAAAGGTGTTACTGAGCATTTTAAGAGGGAGTGGGCATTAGGTCTATAAGTGGACGCCTTTTCGAGATATCGTCATTAGGGTGGGCCAGGGGTGACTCTAGAATGTGTTTGTACGATATGGGTATCAAACGAAAGGTGTTACTGAGCATTTTAAGAGGGAGTGGGCATTAGGTCTATTGGTGGACGTCTTTTCGAAATATCGCCATTAGTGTGGGCCAGGGGTGACTCTATAATGTTTGTACGATATGGGTATCAAACGAAAGGTGTTACTGAGCATTTTAAGAGTGAGTGGGCATTAGGTCTATAGGTGGACGCCTTTTCGAGATATCGCCATTAGGGTGTGCCAGGGGTGACTCTAGAATGTGTTTGTACGATATGGGTATCAAATGAAAGGTGGTAATGAGTATTTTAAAAGGGAATAATCCTTAGTTCTATATGTGGACGCCTTTTCGAGATATCGCCATAAAGGTGGACCAAGGGTGACTCTAGAATGTTTGTACGATATGGGTATCAAACGAAAGGTGTTACTGAGCATTTTAAGAGGGAGTGGGCATTAGGTCTATAGGTGGACGCCTTTTAGAATTATCGCCATTAGGGTGGGCCAGGGTGACTCTAGAATGTGTTTGTACGATATGGGTATTAAATGAAAGGTGGTAATGGGTATTTTAAAAGGGAGTAATCCTTAGTTTTATAGGTGGACGCCTTTTCGAGATATCGCCATAAGGGTGGACCAAGGGTGACTCTAGAATGTTTGTACGATATGGGTATCAAACGAAAGGTGTTACTGAGCATTTTAAGAGGGAGTGGGCATTAGGTCTATAGGTGGACGCCTTTTCGAGATATCGCCATTAGGGTGGGCCAGGGGTGACTCTAGAATGTTTGTACGATATGGGTATCAAACGAAATGTGTTACTGAGCATTTTAAGAGGGAGTGGGCATTAGGTCTATAGGTGGAGGCCTTTTCGAGACATCGCCAATAGGGTGGGCCAGGGGTGACTCTAGAATGTTTGTACGATATGGGTATCAAACGAAAGGTGTTACTGAGCATTTTAAGAAGGAGTGGACATTAGGTCTATAGGTGGACGCCTTTTCGAGATATCGCCATTAGGGTGGGCCAGAGGTGACTCTAGAATGTTTGTACGATATGGGTATCAAACGAAAGGTGTTACTGAGCATTTTAAGAGGGAGTGGGAATTAGGTCTATAGGTGGACGCCTTTTCGAGATATCGCCATTAGGGTGGGCCAGGGGTGACTCTAGAATGTGTTTGTACGATATGGATATCAAATTAAAGGTATTAATGAGGGTTTTAAAAGCGAGTGGCCCTTAGATGTATATGTGAAGGTGTTCTCGCGATATCGACCAAAATGTGGACCAGGTGATCCAGAAAATCATCTGTCGGGTACTGCTAATTTATTTATATATGCAATACTACTAACAGTATTCCTGCCAAGATTCCAAGGGCTGTTGATTTCGCCTTGTAGAACTTTTTCATTTTCTTCTACTTAATATGGTAGGTGTCACACCCATTTTACAAAGTTGTTTCCAAAGTTATATTTTGCGTCAATAAACCAATCCATTTACCATGTTTCATCCCTTTTTTCGTATTTTGTATAGAATTATGGCATTTTTTTCATTTTTCGTAATTTTCGATATCGATAAAGTGGGCGTGGTTATGGTCGGATTTCGGCCATTTTTTATACCAAGATAAAGTGAGTTCAGATAAGTAGGTGGGCTAAGTTTAGTAAAGATATATCGTTGTTTGCTCAAGTTATTGTGTTAACGGCCGAGCGGAAGGACAGACGGTGGACTGTGTATAAAAACTGGGCGTGGCTTCCACCGATTTCGCCCATTTTCACAGAGAACAGTTACCGTCATAGAGTCTATGTCCCTACCAAATTTGAGAAGGATTGGTACATTTTTGTTCGACTTATGGCATTAAAAGTATTCTAGACAAACTAAATGAAACTGGGCGGAGCCACGCCCATTTTGAAATTTTCTTTTATTTTTTTATTTTGTTGCATCATATTTTATTTATTTTATTTTATTTATTTATTTATTTATTTGTATAAACAATTTGTACAAGTAAGACTAAAGTCTTTTTGGTAGTACATCAATCAGTCTTAAAGATTACAAAGGAAATATGACACATATAAATATAATTCCAAAGAAATAATACAAAGAAAACCATAATAATACTAATAACATTA
This sequence comes from Eurosta solidaginis, assembly GCF_040869045.1. Lineage (NCBI taxonomy): Eukaryota > Metazoa > Arthropoda > Insecta > Diptera > Tephritidae > Eurosta > Eurosta solidaginis. The sequence continues at coordinate 129,439 of NW_027137019.1, read as the reverse complement.
ATATCTTAAAAATAGCATTATACATTTTAAAACAAAAACATTTTCGGTACACAGATTAAGAATCAAAGATCGAACTATCGTTTAGGATAAGTTAAGAGCTGAGGAAAGTTATTACTGCTTGTTTGAAACATCCTGCTTTTCGTATAGCTTTTATCTTACACGGAAGTGAGTTCCATAGGCGGATTGAACTGACAAAGAACATTCTGGATGATGATGAGTACCTAAAGTTCGGAACCAAAAGATTCATAGTTCGAGTAGACTGACACAACTTTAGTTTTTTAAATAAGTAAGGTGGATTTTGGGAATACAATAGCTTATGCAAGAAGCAAAGATTTCTCATTTTTAAGAAATTATATACATCGCATCCGAGGATTTGTGTAGAAAATGAAGATATATGATCATACTTCCTTTTAGAAAAAATGAAGTATGATCATATATCTTCATTTTCTACACAAATCCTCGGATGCGATGTATATAATTTCTTAAAAATGAGAAATCTTTGCTTCATTACATGAGTTGAATTTTGACTTAATTTACTTATATACAGTAAAGATATTAAATTTTTTGTTAAAATTTGAATTTAAAAAAAAAATTTTTTAAAAAGTGGGCGTGTTCTTCATCCAATTTTGCTAATTTTTATTTAGCACATATATAGTAATAGTAGTAGCGTTCCTGCTAAATTTCATCATGATATCTTCAACGACTGCCAAATTACAGCTTGCAAAACTTTTAAATTACCTTCTTGTAAAAGTGGGCGGTGCCACGCCCATTGTCCAAAATCTTACTAATTTTCTATTATGTGTCATAACGTCAACCCATCTGACAAGTTTCATCGCTTTAACCGCCTTTGGCAATGAATTATCGCATTTTTTCGGTTTTTCGAAATTTTCGATATCGAAAAAGTGGGCGTGGTTATAGTCCGATATCGTTCATTTTAAATAGCGATCTGAGATGAGTGCCCAGGAATCTACATACCAAATTTCATCAAGATACCTCAAAATTTACTCAAGTTATCGTGTTAACGGACGGACGGACGGACGGACGGACGGACATGGCTCAATCAAATTTTTTTTCGATCCTGATTATTTTGATATATGGAAGTCTATATTTATCTCGATTCCTTTATATATGTACAACCAACCGTTATCCAATCAAACTTAATATACTCTGTGAGCTCTGCTCACAAAGTGAACACTAGCGAGGGTAGCTCAATGTCATCCGCGAGCTGACGGCCGCATACGGGTCGTCACAGTGAAAAAGCCCAATGGCGTATACAAACCACTAATAGCAAAAATATGCTTTCTACCTACGAAAGGAGATTTGTTTTGAGAGAACGAAGACTCGTAAATACGCATTTTTCAACCATGTTAAGATTGTTTACTTTTAATAATTTTTGCAAACAGACGAATCTGTAACCTAATAATCTACTTATGTTAAGTTTTTTTTCATATTCATTAACGTAATGATTTAACTCTGTTAATTTTTATACTAAGCGTGCTTTGCACACAGAGTATATTAACTTTGATTGGATAACGGTTGGTTGTACAGTTATAAAGGAATCGAGATAGATATAGACACTTCCATATATTAAAATCATCAGTATCGAAAAAAAAAATTGATTGAGCCATGTTCGTCCGTCCGTCCGTCTGTCCGTTAACACGATAACTTCAGTAAATATTAAGATATCTTCACCAAATTTGGTACACGAGCTTATCTGGTCCCAGAATAGATTGGTATTGAAAATGCGCGAAATCGGATGATAACCACGCCCACTTTTTATATATATAACATTTTGGAAAACACAAAAAACCATATTATTTAGTAAATAATACACCTAGAATGCTGAAATTTGATATGTGGACTGATATTGAGACTCTTGATAAAAATTTGAAAACAATTTTTAAATGGGCGCGGCACCGCCCACTTGTGATAAAATCAATTTTACAAATATAATTAATCATAAATCAAAAATCGTTAAACCTATCGTAACAAAATTCAGCAGAGAGATTGCCTTTACTATAAGGAATGCTTTGAAGAAAAATTAACGAAATCGGCTAAGGACCACGCCCACTTTTATATAAAAGATTTTTAAAAGAGTCTTGTAGGAATAAAATAAGCTATATCTTTGCAAAAAAGAGCTTTATAACAATCGTATTTCATTTCCCAAGTGGATTTATAACAATAAATAGGAAAAACTTCAAATTTTAAAACAATATAGCAATGGTATTTCATTTCCCAAGTGGATTTATAACAATAAATAGGAAAAATTTCAAATTTTAAAAAATGGGCGTGGACCGCCCCTTTTATGACTAAGCAATTTTCTATGTCTCGGGAGCCATAACTCGAATAAAAATTAACGGGTCGTAATAAGATTGGGTACACAATTTTGCCTATAGCAAGAAATATTTCTAGAAAAAAGGGCCGAGATCAGTTAAAAACCACGCCCACTTTTATATAAAAGATTTTTAAAAGGGTCGTAGACGAAAATAATAAGCTATATCTCAACGAAAAAGAGCTTTGTATCAATAGAATTTTACTTTCTTAATTCAATTATAACATTAAATTGGAAAACACTTAAATATGAAAAATGGGTGTGGCACCGCCCCTTTTTTATCTAAGCAATTTTCAATTTTTCGGGAGCCATAACTCGAAGAAAAATTTACATATCGTAACAAAATTGGGTACACATATTTTCCTTATAGCAGATAATATTTCTAGTAAAAATGGACGGGATCAGTTGAAGACCGCGGGAACTTAGATATAAAACAAGTTTACAAGGTTTAAAAGGGTTGTAGACTAGAATAGTAACCTATAATTTAGCAAAAAATTGTTTTGAATCAATGATATTTCACTTATCAAGTTTTATTGTAAGATGAAATGGGGAGATATTTTTTTTTTTAACTGGCGGTGCCACGTGTTATGTAGAAAAGTAATTTATCTGAAATGAAATGTGCAATTGAAGCTCACGCTGATTATATAATGTTCGGTTACACCCGAACTTAGACACCTAAACTTGTTTTCTTTGCTATTTGGTAAACATAAGAAATCAATAGTTAAATTTTCTTTTCTAATATTTTTCATGTTTTCAAAAAAAATAAAATAAAAATTAAATCAAATGTAATTTAAAGTTGAACGTATCATACATAATTAGATTGTTGTTGTTGTTGTTGTAGCAGTGCTTCGCCCCACCCAACAGCCGCGACCGATCACAAATTGTCATCAATATCCTCTACCGGGAGTCCAAGGAAACTTGCTGTTTCAAAAGGGGTGGACCATAATGAAAGGGGTGTTAGAGGCGTTGGTTCCACGTTACAATTAAATAGATGGTTGGTGTCATGTGGGGACACATTGCAAGCGGGGCATACATTTTGTATGTCGGGGTTGATTCTGGATATGTAAGAGTTTAGCTTGTTACAGTATCCAAAACGAAGTTGGGCCAGAGTGACTCGCATTTCCCTGGGGAGTATGCGTCCCTCTTCCGCAAGTTTTGGGTACTGTTCTTTGAGTACTGGATTCACCGGGCAATTCCTGGCATAAAGGTCCAACGCCTGTTTGTGGAATTCACCAAGGACCTGCTTGTGTTTTTTTGCTTCATACGGCTGAGTTCTCAGGTGCCGTATTTCCTCAAAATGCTTACAGAGATGACTCCTTAAGTCCCTAGGCGGTGTTGGTTCATCAATCAGATGTCTGTTGGGATGCCCAGGTTTCTGGGTATTCAACAGGAACTGTTTGGTTAGCATCTCATTTCTCTCCCTGATGGAGAATATTCTCGCCTAATTATGCAGATGGTATTCTAAGGACATAAGAAGACAGCCCGTGGCGATTCTAAGAGCAGTATTTTGGCAGGCCTGTAGCTTCTTCCAGTGGGTAATTTTTAGGCTTGGCGCCCATATGGGTGACGCGTAGCACGTAAACGGCTGGCCAATTGCTTTGTATGTAGTAATAAGCATTTCTTTATCTTTTCCCCAGGTACTGCCAGCGAGGAATTTGAGGATTTTATTACGGCTCTGGATTTTCTGAACAATTGCGGCAAAATGTAGATCCTGATCAAACGTCACACCCAAGATTTTGGGGTGTAGGACAGTCGGTAGCGTAGTGCCATCGGCGTGGATGTTCAAAATGGTCGGCATTTGGGACGTCCATGTTGTAAATAAGGTCGCGGAAGATTTAGTCGGTGATAATGCCAGGTTTTGCGAGGCGAAAAAACTGGAGAGATCAGGGAGGTAGCCGTTTATTATGTTGCAGAGCTCATCGATCTGTGGGCCTGGGCCTGTGGCCATTATTATGCAGTCATTGGCGTATGAAACGATAGTGACTCTTTCTGGTGGTGAAGGTAGCTTAGATATGTAGAAATTAAATACATGTGGGGATAAGACACCACACTGTGGCACCCCTTGTTTAATTCTTCTTTGTTTTGATGTTTCGTTTCTAAATTGCACCGATGCCTGCCGACCACCCAGATAATTTGCGGTCCACCTTTTAAGAGATGGGGGAAGGGTAGACCCTTCCAGGTCTTGCAGTAACGTGCCATGGTTGAACGTATCAACAGCTTTTGATAGGTCTAGCGCTACGAGTACTGTTCTATGGTGGGGGTTTTGATTTAAACCACAATTTATCTGGGTGCTGATGGTATTTAGCGCGGTGGTGGTGCTATTGAGTTTTCTGAAGCCATGCTGATGACAGGCTAGCTTCAAATTTGCTTGGAAGTAGGGGAGCAAAATGGCTTCAAGCGTCTTTGCTACTGGCGATAGGAGAGATATCGGACGATACGATTCTCCTATGTTAGCTGGTTTCCAAGGCTTTAGTAACGGAACCACCTTTGGCCATTTTCCATTTTTCGGGTATGACAAAGGTGGAAAGAGACAGGTTGAAGACATGTGCTAAGTATTTGAAACCCTCTTTCCCTAGGCTTTTAAGCATCGGCATGGCTATGCCGTCTGGGCCCACCTCTTTGGATGGTTTAGCGGGACCAATGGCATCTTCAACCTTTCTGGCGGTGATGGTAATTGGTGACGCGCTGAATTTATGTTCATGTGCGTGTCTGTTGGCCTTCCGTCTATCTTTGTCGACCGTAGAATGCACTGCAGAAAGCGCTCGCACATTTGTTCGAATCCGACAGCACTTTATCGCCGAAGGCGATGGAAACTTTGTCAATGTGCTTAGGCGGATTCGATAGGGACTTTACGGTGGACCAAAGTTTACCCACACCGGCAGAGAGGTTACAACCTCTTAGGTGCTCCTCCCATTTCGCTCGCTTGTGTTCATCCGCAGGTAATCTGATGTGTTGGTTTATATCCCTTATTTGGGGTCACCTGGGTCGAGCTGTCTTATAAGGTCACGTTCTCTCGCTAAATTTGCGGCCTCCACCGGGAAGTGGGGCCGAATTTCGGGAATTCTCCCGGCGGGAATGAAACGTGCCGAGGCAGATTCAATGACCTTGCGGAAAGCACGCTCCCCTTGGCGGGCATCAGTCGGGATAGGGAGGGCAGCAAAGAGGTTGTCTGTAAAAGATTTGTATTCGCCCCACATTCCTTTTTTAAAGTTTATGAAAGTGCATTTTTCTGTAACGATGACGTCGGCGGTACGCTCGAACGAAATAAGTATAGGCAGGTGGTCGGATGCCAATGTTACCATCGGCTGCCAGTTGGCGCAATTTACGAGTTCTGCGCTCACGATTGAGATATCCGGCGAACTGTGACAGCTTCCTACCATACGTGCGAGGGCGTCTCCGTTTATTGTGCAGAACGTCGTTTCTTCTATTTGATCCGCCAACATCTCACCCCTACTGTCCGCCCGCAAGTTTGAATGCCATAGATCGTGATGGGCATTAAAGTCGCCTAAGATAATGCGATTGTTGCCAGTGAGTATGGCGCTGATATTAGGGCGGTATCCACAACAGCAACATAGCGCAATGAAATCCGTCGGGGGGTTGCCGTCGCTGAGACCAGAACATCTAGGAAAGTGGCACTCCCCAAGGCAGGAGATGTATTGGGCGGATGTCGCAAACATATATATTCTGTGCTGGCAAACGGTGCAAACGGGGTTAGGGACTAAGAGTCTGTTTCCATGACCTACACGATTGCTGCCGGAAAAGAGGGGGAGGGGGAGAAGACGGGGGCAGGGGTTGATGCTCAGCATTGCTACCGACTCTGCTACGAAGATAGTAGTTATGAGTGGTAGCAGCTGTTTGAGTTGTTGGCGCCGCGGGGCGCGAGCAGCAGCGGGTACGGGTAGTGGCTTGCTGAGCAGCTGGGCTGTTGGAAGGTAGTGAGGGGGTGCTAAGGCGTAGACTGCGGGACGCCCTTGGACGTGAACAGCAAGGAGCCACAAAAGATTTATAAAAGTTACGTGGACGTCGGGTTTTGGGATCAAGCCCAGAACAACCTGTCCGATGCAACCATCCCTTACACGAGACACACTGAACAGAGTATGACCGTCCTAAAAAGTTTCTTTTCCGGCAGATGCAGCAAAACCATTTCTCAGGACCGTGGTCAGGAGACGGAGCCGGATTGTATTCGATACCTTCCCGTAGCAAGAGAATATGGAGCCGTCCCGCTGCAAGGAGCTGCTGGGAGGATGACAATTTGTGGAAGGGACGCAACAAATTAAATGGGGTTACACTGAAATGAGAGTCCTTGGTCTCGAAAAATCCCGAGTCGCTCCGGTACATATAGCCGACTGCTTTGGGCTAGATTGTTCAAGAGTGGCAGCATGTTGAGTTCGAATTTGCAAGCATAAAGGTTATTGTGGAATTTAGTATTAGGGTTAATATACAATCATGTCAAACTTGTATGTTATGACATTTGTTTTATCACCATTCTTTTTGACATTACATTTCTCTTCATATACATTTGCTACTGTCCATTTTGCTACCGCTCGCTATTAAATAATTTGTTCAAGTAGTTTTTCGATATTAATGAGAATAATAAAGTTGTTTTATTATTAAGAATAAAAGTATTCTACCGCGTATTCTTTTAATCGGAAAACACCGCATTTCTATAGCAAAGGAATTGCCTGCCGCTTGGACAACCTGCTTTAACCGCAAAGCCGCAAAGGTAAAACACCACCACCGCAAAAGCAACAATTCGAAGATGTAATATTCCGCAACAAGGGTGCTGGTTGAGGTATAAGGTATTAATGCCTGGAGTTTTAAAGTCAAAAAATACATAATTTCTTCGTGCATCGGTCGGCCTGGGATTTCCAATTCGATTTCCATGTGTGTTCTTGCGTGAAGAATTGCTTCAGTGATAACAATTTTGTACATATCTGTGGTGGGCAATGTAGTACTTGATATAGCTTGTAAGGCTTTAGTTAATCTTGGCTTCATGCTAGAATATAAAAAACCTGCTTAAGCACTCAAGCCGTATACCAATTTGATTAGGTGGGAATAGGTTTAATGACAGAGAGTTGAGCTTCACCACTCAGAACTGTGTAAAGGGAATCATTCCAACAAATGGTGAAAGAACTGCGCTAAATGTGATGAGACGTTCAAAACTAATGACCGAGAACAATTTACAAAAATTTTTAGTATCATATAAGATATCATATTTGTGGAAAATACCGTTTCGATTCATAGTTGGGCTGATTGTTAAAAAATATTAGTTGATCCGCTTCAAAACCATTCAATACTTGTCAAAGTTCTTCGAAAGTACTTACAGGTATTTTACTTGTACTTCAACAGTTCAAGTACAAGTACTTCGATACTTATACTTTTAATAATTTTTCGAAGTACTGAGGTACTGATGCTTATACTTTTACTTGTACTTTTTTACAGCTCTGGCTACAACGCAAGAATACAAAATTTGCATGGTGAGAACAACAAGAATCAGCTTTAACAGCCTCATTCTCTTTGGCGAACGATACGCTCAACGAACGATACCTGCTTGGACGATATCGTGTGCTTATGGTATTCTGAATCTTACGTTGCCGTTTATAGTGTAGCTTTACGTCGTTCGTCAACTACACGATAATCAAGTGTCAAACTTGCAACTCTGTGCACATATGTTTTGTTTTTGCGCACGTCCATAAAATTAACAAAATAAATGAAATAAAAATAAAGTTGCTAGTGAAATAAATAAAGTGATATAAGTATAATAAAAATGTATAAAGCTATTGCTCTATTAGTGTCCCAAGAAGAAGAATTAAAAATCCAAAGGCGGATATTGAGAGACCGCTCGAACGTTCTTCACTTACCGGACGCTGAGCAAAATAACAAATTGCGCGTGTGTTGAGATCGTTTACAAAATAATTTTATTTGTAGATTTGTTCAAAATTTTCGCGTTAACAAAGAAATATTTCAACATATCTTTGACAAAATACAAATATATTTCAAAGCACGCATTTACCACTCCAACTAAAATTATCCACGTTCCTGCGTTTTTTTGGAAACACGCAGTTATCAGAAATCAGTTGGAAATGAAAGCATTTCATCTATGGCCCAGCCTACAGTAGCGAAAGTCATTGATGAATGCTTATCCATTTTTGAGAATCATTTCAGCCAAAAGTGGGTAAATTTTGAGAGGAGTGAGGAAGAAGTACGTGCTGTAAAAGAGCACTTTTTTACCAAATTCGGCATACCGGGTGTTGTTGGCTGCGTGGATGGCACTCACGTGCGGATCAAGTCACCTCCTGCAGATATGAAGCACCCATATTACAACCGGAAAGGCTTTTATAGCTTAAATGTGCTGGTTGTAAGTATGTATACTGATAGGCTACGTTCACTATGGTGACAGCTTTTTTTGTTTCCTTCTATAGATATGTGACCACAATATGGTCATAACGTTTGTGGATTCAAGGAATTCAGGGGCAAACCACGACTCATTTATATGGAAGCATAGTGAAGCAGAACGGCATATGAGAACACAATATCAAAATGGAAAAAGGAATTTTTGGTAATTATTGTTTTTTAATATCTCTATGATTCAACAAAAAACAAACAAAAATTTTTTGACTGGCCATTCCGGATATCCTCGGCAACCTTATTTAATGACGCCATTTAGGACCCCTTCAGAAGCGGCTCAAACTCGATACAATGAGGTACATTTTAAAGCTCGAAACCTTATCGAACGCTGCTTTGGAGTGATGAAAAACCGATTTCGCTGTATCATAGGGTCGAGGGAACTTCATTATTCGGCTGCAAAAGCAATAAAAATAATAAATGTTTGCTGCGCTATCCACAATATTTGCATTTCGTTTAAGCATGAACTGCCTCTGAGTTTCAACAGCGGCAATCTCTCGGAAGTACATCACGATCTCCTACCCGATGAAGAAGCGTCGAGTGCAGCTTTGAATGTAAGAATGCAAATAGCTGAAAACCTCATTTAAAAGAGATTCCGCGTGTTTTTGTGTGTTTAAAGCAGCAGTCAAACAATTTGGAAGATTATGCCAAGAAAACTAAAACTATTCTACAAAAATTGGCGGACTTGACCAATTCATTGATGGTGCGTGCCTATGCTTATGATGATTTCTTTGAACAAGTGGTAAGTTAAGACCTGCCAAATCGGCAGAAATTCGACATCAGAAATAATAAAAAACTATAACTATTACAGGAATTTGTGATGAAGGATATACCACATTAAGTGAATATACCAAGCTACACAAGCTCCCACTAGATGCTGCAATACTACATGGATACAAGTGGCAGAGTATCTATTATTCAGCAGCCAATTCGTTACAAAATTCAATTAGTGGTACAGGTACGCGACAAATTGCCAATGAACAATATGTTATTTTTGTGTATATGGCCGCTGGAATGTGCCAATTAGGTGCTCACAAGTAAGAACCGATGCGTATTCATTTACATTAACTGGTGATGTGGGCGTTATAGATCCAGCGCTTTTGGGTACAGCATCGGTACAGGTTCAATATTGTACAACAGAACAGTGGTATCGACATGTGTTTTGTTCAAACTGGTATAAGCTAAACTGAACGTGTTGCAGAGAGTCGTTCTGATTCATCCGTACGCAAACTAATTGATTATCGCTCAGCAAAAGTAACTGCAACACGCCCAAAACGGTTGCAAGTGCTTAACGGTTTTTTTTTTGCCGTTTCTATAAAATGTCTAATACGAATGTGCTTAAAAGCCATCCAATCTTCAATTTATGGATTTAAATCGCTTCAGCTATGAAGAAGAAATACTTGAGCGCGTTAGGTTAGTTTTATTTTTTCTTAACTCCATATATAATGACTACATTCATAAAAAGTTTAAAGATTGGGGCGTCAAAGGCAATGTGGTGGCAGAACTCAAATATAATATTGATAGCTTGTACCAATTCATAAAATGTATTTCATAAAAACAAGAGCATTTATATCGACGTTGATGATAAAACTTGCAAGATTTAACGTTAAATCTTTTCAGAGGCTTAAATCTCGAATAAAGCCTAGGTGGAAATATGGTCTGAGTATGTGAATGAATAGTTATGATTGATAATGAATTTCCACAAATTTCATTGTTTTATTGTTTTATTTGCATAAGCTATTAAATCCATGTTTGTAGTATTACTTATATCTAAATCTTTATATCTATACTTTATATAAAATAAATATGTTGTGAGATCCATGTTTTATAGTACATATTTACTATACAGTTGCGAACATAAAAATACCAGTGCCAATTTTTATCAAATTTCAGCAAGTTTCGCTTCAGTTAAAATATTTTTGCAATTTTTTTTTATAAAAATATGGGTCAATATATAATTAGACGAATATAAGTTGGAGATTAAAGCTTTACTCAAAAATCGGGAAAATCCAGCGGAGTCTCATGAAAATTTGCAACTTTTTACCAAGAATTTTTAGAACTTTTCTGAGAATTCAGTTTTGTAGCTCATTCTATTTTAGTATTGGCAATTTTTTTCTAACGGACCTTCGAATTTATTTCCATACAAATTTTAGAAGGGAATTTTTTTTTTATAAAAATGAGGAAGCCTTTTTATCGAAATAAGATTAGCACATTATTGTACTAAAATAGAATGAGCTACAAAACTGAATTCTCAGAAAGTTTCTAAAAATTCTTGGTAAAAAGTTGCAAATTTTCATGAGACCGCTAGATTTTCCCGATTTTTGAGTAAAGTTTTAAGCTCCAACTTATATTCGTCTAATTATATATAGACCTATATTTTTATAAAAAAATTGCAAAAATATTTTAACTGAAGCGAAACTTGCTGAAATTTGATAAAAAATTGGCACTGGAACCGAAACTTGCTAAAAGTGCCACTACTATTTTTGTGTTCACATCTGTATGTCGAAATTGTTCACGACTTTTATTCATTTACTATCACAAAAAAAAAATTGTGGAAAAAAACTTTTTATCTATCTTATTAAGGTACTTATGCTTTCATAAAGCTTCGTTTTAACTTTTTAGGTACTTCTGGTTTAATACTTATGTCTGTAAAGGCCGAACCATTGTTTCTAGGTCCCGAATCAGTTCCCCGACGTACGAGTAACAGAAGCATAAATAGAAGCAGCAACAAAAAGAGAATCAACACTAAAAGCGGAAGAAAAAAGAAAATTAGTCGAAGAAATCAATAGTTGATATTTCAAAGAAGTAAAGGTCGAAATTTTCAAATGAAGAGGGACAATAGTTTTAATGAATCGCACCACAGCTATGAGCTGGAAGCTTTGGAGGTCGTGGAATCGTTGGAAAGATCCAAGTAATACGTATATGGAAAGAAGATTATTTATTTATTACAGCTTAATTAAGCCTAGCTTATATCTATTTACAATGTATTCGAGTTATTACTGATTGTAACGCTCTACGGACAGCAATGGAAAAACAAAAACATATACCACGAATAGCCCGATGGTGGTTGAGAATCCAGGAATTCGACGTTGAAGTTTCAGCGACCAGGTTCCCGCATAGAACATTTGGATGCACTCAGCCGTATGCCATATGAATGCGTCCACGAGATGGAGACCACTTATCTCAAAATTGCTAAAACGATCATTGACAAACCGGATTGGTTATTCAGCTTCCAATTGCAGGATGATAAACCCAAGAACATCGTCGACGAGATAAGAAGTGGTGCAAACCCAAAACAAACGGAATATGTGTTATATATAACTAATACTGCTTGCTTCAGTCTTCAACGGACACTAGGGAGCTCGGAGCGGGCGTGCAGGCTTACGTTAACCGGGCTTAGTCACTCGGGAGGTCGGGGCTCGTGCTGCGATCCACCCTATTATAAGCAATATTTCGTGCACTACGCGGAAATAAACCGCCTAAAGACAAAGCGTCGAAATCAAGGAAAAAGAAATTACACAGCCTGTTTTCGTTATTTACTCTATTAACTAGCACAGTAGAAACGGACGGACTTCTTACAGCAGAGAAATGGAAAGCCTAAGGTGATGGAGGGTGGGCCGTGTGTAGAAGTCCACGAAAGTGGGGAAAGATTCTGACCGCCATTCACCTGGGAATGGCCAGAGCGATTCTTTTGCATGCGGTTCAAGCAGCTCACTACTGCCGATCGCTTGCGGCCAAGTATCCTCTGGGTAGCCGCTAAACACCCGTTTAGCGGTGAGAAGGCGACAACCTGGCTAGGCCACTCTGACATAATCGGTTTAAGGGCTAGCCGGGGAAGATCTCATCGGCAGCGTCTGTACACCTCTAGGTGCGGCTGCAAGCGGGCGTCTGTCTTGGAGCAAGCGGCTCGCTATATAAACGTGCCAAGTAATATTTTCACCCCCGCTGAGCGGGTTGTGCGCTGGACTTGGGACCCGCCACGTAAAACCATACTCCAATGAAATATAACAACAAGCCTCGGATAAATACACTCTCTATTGATGACGACCATGGCAAACGTTTGAAGGACAATGCATTGAGGGCATGCACCTGGAACGTCCGCTCCCTGAATGGGATTGGTGCAGATGCCCGGCTGGTTGATGTCCTCGTCAAAGCAAAATCTGACATCACCGCCATCCAAGAAATGCGTTGGACGAAGCAAGGAAGAAAAAAGATCAAAAATTGTGACATATATTGGAGTGGCCATGCGAATAAGCGCAGTTTCGGCGTCGGATTCGTGGTGGGAGAGAGACTTTGTCGCCAAGTGCTGGCGTTCACGCCTGTGGACGAGCGTCTCGTCGCTATCCGAACAAAAGCAAATTTTTTTAATATATCATTCATCTGCGCACATGCGCCGACAGAGGTGAAAGACGATGAGGTGAAAGACACTTTTTATGAACAATTAGAACGCACATACGAGCACTGCCCCCGTCATGATATAAAAGTCGTACTTGGCGACTTTAACGCCATGGTGGGCAAAGAAGGTGTTTTTGGCCCTACAGTCGGAAAGTTCAGCCTGCACAATGAAACTTCTCCTAACGGACTGAGGCTGATTGACTTTGCCGGTGCTCGAAACATGGTCATATCAAGCACGAGGTTCATGCATAAAAAGATACATCAAGCTACATGGCTGTCTTCTGATCGAAATACTCGCAATCAGATCGATCACGTTGTGATAGACGGACGGCATGCCTCCAGTGTTTTAGATGTGCGCACGATCCGAGGACCTAACATCGATTCGGACCATTATCTCGTTGCAGCCAAAATACGCACCCGCCTCAACGTGGCTAAAAACAAGGAACAAAAAACACAGGAAAGCTAGACGTAGAAAAGCTTCAATCACAACAGACTGCCAATGATTTCGCAACTCGACTCTCACACCTGCTCTCTGAGGGCATAACTCATCCTGAAGGAATACAGGAGCAGTGGGAGCATATCTCCAAAGCACTTCATACCGATGCCGAGGAAAAAATTGGTTACCGGCGGCCACGAAAAAACAACTGGTATGATGAAGAATGCCGCGTTGCAACCGAAAGAAAAGACGCTGCCTACAGGGCTACGTTAAAAGCGAGCGCGACAAGAGGAGTGTGTGAACGCTATCGTGAGTTGAAAAGGGAAGCGAGACGCCTTTTCAGGAAGAAAAAAGCAGAAGCAGAAAGGCGTGAGTGCGAGGGGCTTGAGCTGCTAGCCACCAGGAATAACGCCCGAAAATTCTACCAAAAAATACGGCGACAGACGGAAGGTTTTAAGACCGCGGCAAACTCCTGTAGGAATGAAAACGGCGACCTTGTAACTGATGTCCAGAGAGTGCTTAGATTATGGAGGGAACACTTCTCTGCTCTCCTAAATGGAGGCAGCAATTCACCGCGCAGAGATGAAGAACCCGATCCCGCAATCGATGATGATGGAATATATGTCCCCCCGCCCGATTATGACGAAGTTAGAATAGCAATAACCAGATTGAAAAACAACAAGGCCGTGGGCGCTGATGGATTGCCTGCGGAGCTATTCAAGTTCGGCGGCGAGGAGTTGGTAAGGCGCATGCAGCAGCTTCTTAGCAAAATATGGGCGGACAAAGCATGCCCGGCGGTTGGAATCTAAGTGTTCTTTGCCCAGTCCACAAGAAGGGGGATACTGCAAAATGCACCAACTATCGTGGAATCAGCCTTCTTAATATCGCATATAAGGCCCTTTCAATTGTATTGTGCGAAAGATTGAAGCCCACCGTGAACCGGCTGATTGGACCTTATCAGTGCGGCTTCAGGCCTGGTAAATCTACCATCGACCAGATTTTCACAATGCGCCAAATCTTGGAAAAAACCCGTGAAAAGAGAATCGACACACATCACCTCTTCGTCGACTTTAAAGCCGCCTTCGACAGCACGAAAAGGAGTTGCCTATATGCCGCTATGTCTGAATTTGGTTTCCCCGCAAAACTTATACGGCTGTGCAAAATCACGTTGAGCAACACCATCAGCTCAGTCAGAATTGGGAAGGACCTCTCCGAGCCGTTCAAAACTAAACGAGGTTTCAGACAGGGTGACCCCCTATCGTGCGATTTCTTTAATTTGATGCTGGAGAAAATTATACTAGCTGCAGAACTTAACCGCACTGGAACAATATACTATAAAAGCGTGCAATTACTGGCATATGCTGATGACATTGATATCATCGGCCTAAACACCCGCGCTGTTAGTTCTGCTTACTCCAAGCTGGAAAAAGAAGCGGTAAAGATGGGTTTGATGGTGAATGAGGACAAAACGAAGTACCTGCTGTCATCGAGCAAAGAGTCAGCGCATATGCGCCTTGGCAACCACGCTACTGTTGGCAGCCATAATTTCGAAATAGTAAAAGACTTCGTTTATTTGGGAACCAGCATCAACACTAGCAACAACATCAGCACTGAAATCCAGCGAAGAATCAATCTTGCCAATAAATGCTACTTTGGACTAGGTAGGCAATTGAAAAGTAAAGTCCTCTCTCGGCGAACGAAAATCATACTCTACAAGTCACTTATCGTACCCGTCCTGCTTAATGGGGCAGAAGCATGGACCATGACAACAGCAGATGAAGCAGCTTTGGGAGTGTTCGAGAAAAAAGTTCTTCGAAAGATTTATGGACCTCTACGCGTTGGCGATGGCGAGTACCGAAGAAGATTTAATGATGAGCTGTACGAGCTATACGCAGACATCAACATAGTCCAGCGAATTAAAACGCAGCGGCTGCGCTGGCTAGGCCATGTTATGCGAATGAAAGATGATGCTCCGGCCAAGAAAGTGTTTCTATCGGAACCCGCCTATGGAAGCAGAGGTAGAGGGCGGCCCCCACTCCGTTGGAAGGACCAGGTGGAAAACGATTTAAACTCCCTTGGTGTGACCAATTGGCGCCGGTTGGCGGAGCGAAGGAGCGACTGGCGCGCCTTGTTGGACGGCCATAACCGTTTAGACGGTTAAGCGCCAATTAAGTAAGTAAGTAAGTAAGGTGAAGGACGTAACACACAACAAAAAAAAACAAGTTAGGAAGGTTAAGTTCGGGTGTAACCGAACATTACATACTCAGTTGAGAGCTATGGTGACAACATAAGGGAAAATAACCATGTAGGAAAATGAACCGAGGGAAACCCTGGAATGTGTTTGTATGACATGTGTATCAAATGAAAGGCATTAAAGAGTATTTTATGAGGGAGTGGGCCATAGTTCTATAGGTGGACGCCATTTAGGGATATAGCCATAAAAGTGGATCAGGGTTGACTCTAGAATGCGCTTGTACGATATGGGTATCAAATGAAAGGTGTTAATGAGTATTTTAAAAGGGAGTAATCCTTAGTTCCATAGGTGGACGCCGTTTCGAGATATCGCCATAAAGGTGGACCAGGGGTGACCCTAGAATTTGTTTGTACAATATGGGTATCAAAAGAAAGGTGTTAATGAGTAGTTTAAAAGGGAGTGATGCTTAGTTCCACAGGTGGACGCCGTTTCGAGATATCGCCATAAAGGTGGACCAGGTGTGACCCTAGAATTTTTTTGTACGATATGGGTATCAAATTAAAGGTATTAATGAGGGTTTTAAAAGGGAGTGGTGGTAGTTGTATAGGTGGTCGCTTTTTCGATATATCGCCATAAAGGTGGACCAGGGGTGATTCTAGAATGCGTTTGTACGATATGGGTATCAAATGAAAGGTGTTAATGAGTATTTTAAAAGGGAGTAATCCTTAGTTCCATAGGTGGACGCCGTTTCGAGATATCGCCATAAAAGTGGACCAGGGGTGACCTTAGAATTTGTTTGTACAATATGGGTATCAAAAGAAAGGTGTTAATGAGTATTTTAAAAGGGAGTAATCCTTAGTTCCATAGGTGGACGCCGTTTCGAGATATCGCCACAAAGGTGGACCAGGGGTGAACCTAGAATTTGTTTGTACAATATGGGCATCAAACGAATGGTGTTAATGAGTATTTTAAAAGGGAGTGGGCCTTAGTTCTATAGGTGGACGCCGTTTCGAAATATCGCCTTAAAGGTGGACCAGGGGTGACTCTAGAATGTGTTTGTACGATATGGACATCAAATTAAAGGTATTAATGAGGGTTTTAAAAGGGAGTGGTTGTTGTTGTATAGGTGGTCGCCTTTTCGAGATATCGCCATAAAGTGGACCAGGGGAGACTCTAGAATGCGTTTGTACGATATGGGTATCAAATGAAAGGCGTTAATGTGTATTTTAAAAGCGAGTAATCCTTAGTTCCATAGGTGGACGCCGTTTCGAGATATCGCCATAAAGGTGGACCAGGGGTGACCCTAGAATTTGTTTGTACAATATGGGTATCAAAAGGAAGGTGTTAATGAGTATTTTAAAAGGGAGTAAGCCTTAGTTCCATAGGTGGACGCCGTTTCGAGATATCGCCATAAAGGTGGAGCAGGGGTGACCCTAGAATTTGTTTGTACAATATGGGTATCAAAAGAAAGAGGTTAATGAGAATTTTAAAAGGGAGTAATCCTTAGTTCCATAGGTGGACGCTGTTTCGAGATACCGCCATAAAGGTGGACAAGGGGTGACTCTAGAATTCGTTTGTGCAATGTGGGTATCAAACGAAAGGTGTTTATGAGTATTTTAAAAGGGAGGGGGCCTTAGTTCTATAGGTGGAGGACTTTTCGAGGTATCGCAATAAAGATGGACCAAGGGTGACTCTAGACTTTGTTTGTACGATATGGGTATCAAATGAAAGGTGTTAATGAGTATTTTTAAAAGGGAGTGGGTCTTCGTTCTATAGGTGTTCGCCTTTTCGAGATATCGCCATAAAGGTGGACCAGGGGTGACTTTAGAATATGTTTGTACGATATGGGTATCAAATGAAAGGTGTTAATGAGTATTTTAAAAGGGCGTGGGACTTAGTTCTATAGGTGGACGCCTTTTCGAGATATCGCCATAAAGGTGGACCAG
The DNA here is from genome assembly GCF_040869045.1 of Eurosta solidaginis. NCBI lineage: Eukaryota > Metazoa > Arthropoda > Insecta > Diptera > Tephritidae > Eurosta > Eurosta solidaginis. The sequence continues at coordinate 111,731 of NW_027137019.1, read as the reverse complement.
GGGTGACTCTAGAATGTGTTTGTACGATATGGGTATCAAATTAAAGGTTTCGACCAAAATGTGGACCAGGGTGACCCAGAACATCATCTGTTGGATACCGCTAATTTATTTATATATGTAATACCTGCCAAGATTTTGAGGGTTTTTTATTTCGCCCTGCAGAACTTTTTCATTTTCTTCTACTTAATATGGTAGGTGTCACAACCATTTTATAAAGTTTTTTCTAAAGTTATATTTCGCTTCAGTAAACCAACCCAATTACCTCACCATGTTTCATCCCTTTTTTCGTATTTGGTATAGAATTATGGCATTTTTTTCATTTTTCGTAATTTTCGATATCGAAAAAGTGGGCGTGGTCATTGTCGGATTTCGTTCATTTTTCATACCAAGATAAAGTGAGTTCAAGTAAGTACCTGAACTAAGTTCATTAAAGATATGTCGATTTTTGCTCAAGTTATCGTGTTAACGGCCATGCGGAAGGACAGACGAACGACTGTGTATAAAAACTGGGCGTGGCATCAACCGATTTTGCCCGTTTTGACAGAAAACAGTTAACATCATAAAATCTATGCCCCTACCAAATTTCAAAAGGATTCGTTAATTTTTGTTCGACTTATGGCGTTAAAAGTATCCTAGACAAATTAAATGAAAAAGGGCGGAGCCACGCCCATTTTAAAATTTTCTTTTATTTTTGTATTTTGTTGCGCCATATCATTACTGGAGTTGAATGTTGATGTTTTTTAAGTGGGCGTGGTCCTTCTCCGATTTTGCAAATTTGTATTAGGCGTACATATAGTAATAGGAGTAACGTCCCTGCCAAATTTCGTCATGATATCTTCAACGACTGACAAATTACAGCTTGCAAAAGTTTTAAATTACCTTCATTTAAAAGTGGGCGGTGCCACTCCCATTGTCCAAAATTTTACTAATTTTCTATTCTGCGTCATAAATTCAACTCATCTACCAAGTTTCGTCGCTTTATCTGTCTTTGGTAATGAATTATCGCACTTTTTCGGTTTTTCGAAATTTTCGAAATCGAAAAAGTGGGCGTGGTTATAGTCCGATATCGTTCATTTTAAATAGCGATCTGAGATGAGTGCTCAGGAACCTACATACCAAATTTCATCAAGATACCGCAAAATTTACTCAAGTTATCGTGTTAACGGACGGACGGACGGACATGGCTCAATCAAATTTTTTTTTCGATCCTGATTATTTTGATATATGGAAGTCTATATCTATCTCGATTTCTTTATATATGTACAACCAAACGTTATCCAATCAAACTTAAACTGAGTATAAAAAAGAACTGTGCCGAAGGAAAGCTGTGCGTCAACAAAATAATGTATACATCAGCGTGCGGAGGAGATAGGTGTCATTACTCCTCTGAATGTATGCTCAATCCCTACCCTACCTTGTATTGAGAGTTACTGCAACTCTCCCATACCCAACCAAAAATAATAAACTCACAACTACATAGTATGCTTACAAGACCAAAACAATAATCTAATCTTTATTCATTCTTTGAAAATTATAATTCAATAACCTTATGTATTGTAACGAATTTACTGCAAATCCTCTTATATGCAATCTTCTGCTAAGTTTGAATCACTAAACTGTTGAATAAATAACTCCAATATTGAATAATAGAAAAATGGCCTTTATTAAAGTACTTAACAATAACACTTATACTTTGCAACTAGCTTGTTAAATAACCAAACTAACTGATAGCTTAAATGAAACTGATCTATTGCCCGACAGATAGCGTGCTCAACTGAAAACTGCTTATATCGCCTCTACCGCTGATGCTTTTATACTCTGTGATTTCCTCGTGCCATCTTCTAGGCGCTTCCAGAATTTACTTAGTTAGTTATAAATGTCTCAGCTACAACTACATATGTATAACTTTTATAGCTTCTCTCATACCCCATGCGCTTGTATGTGTGAGCGACACTTCCACAATCACAATTGCATACCTTTAGGAGCATTTCAGATAAGATATCTGCATGTGCTTGTGCGTTGCTCTCAGCTGCGTGTACCTACATATGTGTAGACATAATGATTGATTCGTTTATGTATATACATAATGATTGATCTATGGATGTGTATGCAAGGCGCTGCTTAGCATCGGCTTACAGATGGCAGCACCCCTTAGTTTTGCTAATATTCGTAACAGTATGTATGTAAACTAATGTTCCATTCATATTTCTCAACAGGTGCTTCTGTATAGGTTTTTTACAAGTAACTTTAAGCTACTTTAGGAAACGACATATAAGCGATTTCAGTATTAAATAATTCCTTTAACTTCTTTCAGAAAACGTTTATAAGCGTTGGAGGCAAAAAATTATAAATAATTGGATCCTGAATCAATTTGCAAATGTTTACAACAAAATAAATACTCGAGGAAACAGTTTGTCAGTATGCCTTACTTAAACCTTATACGACTAGAACATTCTTCAGAGGGACTGGTTAAAAATCAGGGAAATTTTGTCACTATATTACGCGGATTCTAGGGATATAGAGACTTTGGATTAACAACTTACTCTCATGACGCAAGGTCGCCAAAAATTTTCTGATTTCTATGCCCAAATAAATAACCAGTTGTCGCTTATGATCAACACTATAAATACAGATAAATACGTGCATAAAGAAACCGTCCAGGCATTAACGGTTTTTATCCCTTTCAAAACTATCATCGCATTTTGCGCATTTTTTTTACAAATACAGTCTCATCCTGAATCTCATCAACTAAATAAATAAATAAAAAAAATTTTAAACCCTCCAACTTTCAAAAAATCTCGACCCAAGACTGCATCATAGCCCATCGTCCTATCAGCTACTACATCAAAATTTATGGTAAATTCCTTTTCATCCAATAGTATAGAACACAAAAATTTGCCATAAGTTTTAACTCTTGTTTTATTTAAACCAAAAAATGTAGAGTTAAAATTTAGAAATGAGTTGATATAAACTTCGCTCGGAACACTAGACTTCCGAATAAAACTAATAGGACTTCCGGAATCTATCAAACAATCTAAAGAAAATGAAAAATTACCCAAATATCTAACAACAAAGGGAAAAGACCTTACATAAGCATCCTCCTCCACGTGATGTACAGTCTTTTTACGATCTGGACATTCATTGGCTTGATGAGCTTTATTTCCGCAAACATAGCAAGCTCCTTTATCCCCGACTGGTTTCCGACACTCCGATGCATAATGGCCCATGGAGTTACAATTATAGCACCTCACATTATCATTGAGTTTAACTGAAGTAAAAGTCTTTACTAAAGCTGCTCTCTACTTTACTTTTGAAAATGCTTGCAAAAGTTGCGCTTTGTTACTAAAGCATTGTAAATACCCTTGAATACGCAATTGTTCATCAGTTATACCATCAATAATGTATTCAATTAACTCTTATTCTTCTAACTTCAATGGATTTGCCAACATTACCTTATCACTGTAATATTCTGTAAATTTTCCTTTTGCTGCCACTTACGTATCTCAAAATTCCTACGCAAATCAGTTTGCTACATCTTGTTCCAAACATTTCTTTCAATCCTTTAATCAGCTGCATAAAACTTTCAACAGAAAAATTTGGTTCTGAATGTAACCATTGTTGTGCTTTGCCTTTCAATTTTCCAAATAACAATATTCTCGTTGTATTTTCATCAACATTATACATCACCCTTATACTCTTTATTTGCATCACCCACGTTTCAACATCACCACTTCTATCAAACTCCTGTAACAAGCCTCTTAAATTTTCAAAACTCATCTTAGCTGGGTTAGCATAATTATGTAGCGCTAGTACCACACACATCCGAGAGTCTTTGTAAAAATTCATTTTCCCTCAACAGTAACTCTTTTTCACGTCTTAACAGTTCTGCTTCCCGCTGTAAGTATAAATCATCTAGTACTTGAACACTACGACACTCTTTACTATCACTACTTTCTAGCTGCTTGGAAAGAGAATTGAAATCTTCATTCTCTTGAGATACAAACTCCTCATCAGCAATAGTTTCAGTATACTCATCTAATTCAAGAGGATAAATTCCACGCTGATCAAAGGGAACACCATTAATTCGAGAAGCAAGAGCGTGTCCACTCACGCAATTGAGTAACAGAGTAATCTTTAGCACAAATTGAGTTCTCCATGATACCAACAAAACAAAAAAAAAGTGTATGGCTTTCAGCTGCCTTTTTTAAGTTTCTTTTTTTTTATATTTTTATTCGTCACCCTTTACCTTCGCAATCGGTTTCTTTTTCTTTCCTCCTTTAACTTACAACCACGACTCTCCGTTTCTGGTAATTGTGTTTTCATTTAATTTGTTAGTTGATTTTTCGGCAATTATTTCTTTCTAACTTTCACCAATCTTCATTCGTATCTTCTATAATCGCATTGGTTCCTCAATTTCTCTTTTTTTTTTGCAAATTTTCTTTCTTCTTTTAGCCTATCTTTTGTTCTTTTCCGTAGGACTCCCTTTTTGCTTGTATAAGGACACACAAAAACGCTCATCATTTCCCAAATATATCTCAAATTTCTCTCCAAAATTTTTCTCCACTGGATGTAAAATGTTGTAATCCAGCTAATTACTCCTTCTGCTTTTTTTATCCTCGTTCAATACCCTCAAAATTGTCTCTTCGTTTATTGTTGATTTTAGTTTATTTATTGAATATTTAAAAAAAAATTATTTTCGATTTATTACCAGGATAAAAATCGGATATTTTAATTTAAAATTAATTGCCCGATACCTACTTCTGAAATTGTAGGATGCCGAACTAACACGTCCGCTCTGCTCAATAATTATTTTATTCTAAATTCCAAAATACAATTTTTCAAATCCAAAAACAATATTCGTCACAATATTTTTCAACGAACCGCGTACACTTGTTTCCCTTACAAATACAATCAACTATTCAAACAAGTGTACGCCCTCTTGAACATATTTACACAAACATACAATAATTAAAATTGAAACATAAAAATAATTTACAAAATGGAAGTTCATACATTGAAAACAACTCAACATATACAGTATTAAAATAGACAAGTCAAACAAATACATATAAACATTTAGGGGGAATGTAAATGAAAATATATTGACTTCATTGCTAATCATTTGAGACAAAGCTTACTATATCAAACATTAAAACCAAATACGTAAAACAGTTTAAATAGATCAGTATGCACTCTACATATAAAAGCCTGACATACATACGAAAGGAAGCACAGAATGCCAATAGTCTAGATGCAAACATCCCTCTCGATCCTTATATCACTGACTCTACAAGAAAGCAACTCAACAACGTATTGAATAGATACGAAAACTTTTTTGGTCCAGTTGATCGGTGCACAGAAATCGCTACAAACGTACAGGCAGAAATAAGGACCAACACAGAAACACCCATTTACACGAAAAGTTACCCCTACCCCGTTAACATGCGCGGCGAAGTCGAGAGGCAAATTCAAGAACTCCTTTCAGAAGTTATTATTCGTCCTTCAAAAAGCCGATATAACTCTCCTATATGGATTGTCCCAAAAAAAATCTGGCTCGGATGGGGAGAAAAAATATCGCATGGTGATCGATTTCAAAAGGATGAACGCCGTAACCATCCCTGATACATATCCGACTCCTGATATCAATGGCACTATCGCTAGCCTTGGTAATAATATTTCACCACACTAAATTTAACTTTAGGATTCCACCAAATCCCAAGAAGGGGCGTGACATTCTGAAAACGGCGTTTTCCACTATGAATAGCAAGAATGAATTTTTTCGGCTTCCCTTCGGGCTTAAAAATGCACACTCGATCTTCCCACGGATGATCGACGATGTCCTCAAGGAATTCATAGGTTGTGTGTGCTTCGTATATATCGACGATATAATAATTTTTGACAAAGACGAGGCCACCCACTTAAAGGACATCGAAACAATCCTCTCCAGACTCCTAGCCGCAGAGCTCAAAGTTAACCTTCAAAAAACGCAATTTCTGAAAAAAAAATGTCGAATTCTTAGGCTACATCGTAACCCCGAAGGAATATTACCAGATCCTAAAAAAATAAATTCAATAAAAAACCTTTTGCCACCTTCAATTTTGAAAGAGCTTAAAAATTTCCTGGGATTAACATCCTTTTACAGAAATTTTATCCGCGAGGGGAGAGCATGCACAAGTCAAAGCAACCCAATCCAAGAGAGTACCAATAACACTGAATAAGGACGCCCTTAGGGCCTTCGAGAACTTTAAGGAGGTGTTAACAACTTCGGAAGTCCCAACGTTTCCGAATTTTGAGAAAACGTTTAACTTAACAACCGATGCCTCTGACTATGCAATTGGCGCAGTACTGTCTCAAGACTACGACGGTAAAGACAAGCCAATAACGTTTATCTCGAAAAGCCTTACGACCACAGAGGAGGGCTATGCGACGAATGAAAAGGAGATGCTCGCCATAGTCTGGGCGTTAGATAATCTTCGAAATGATCAACAACCGTTAACTTTCTCCCTTAGCAAGAGAAATTACAACGCTAAACTTAGGCGTTGGAAATCCCGAATCGAGGAATACAATTATGAGCTTGTCTACAAACCTGGAAAGTGAAATGTCGTGGCTGATGCCCTTTCTCGGCTCAAAACACAAGTAAATCAATTGACGGATTCTATCCTACCTGCATCCGAGGTCGCTACGAGACGGCTCATAGCGCGGAACAAGACAATACAGATTTAATTCCATTCGTCGAAGCACCATTAAATGTCTTCAGGAATCAGTATTTGGAAGAGGGCTTCAAATCTACGAAGAACCACATCCTGAACATTCACGGCACTATGTAGGGATAGAGAACGCGAGAGAAGGAAGAAGAACTCACCACAATACTAAAGGAAAAAGTGAACCCAAACGTCATAAATGGTATCAAAATTCAAGAAAATTTACTGGGTTTACTTCAAAAGGTATATTTAGAACATTTCACTAATTATAAAATTCGTATAGCGTAGACGGTCGTGAAGGACTTGACAAATCCATATGCGGTATGCGAGGTCATAATGAAAGAGCACAAAGGAGCTCATCGCAATGCTAGCGAGAACAGAAAGCAAATTTTAGAGCATTACTACTTCCCAAAAATGAGCAGCCAGATTAGGAAATATGTACTGGCTTGTGAAACCTGCAAACTTAATAAGTACGATAGGCATGCTAATAGGCCAGAATTGCAAGTTACACCAATCCCCTCACGACCATGTGAAATCCTTCATAGAGATATTTTTGAGATTCAAGGAGAAACATTTTTAAGTTCTCTTGATAAATTTTCAAAATTTCCAAAGCTTTCCCATATTAAAAACAAAGGAACCCGCACCTTACACAAAAATTAGTGAAACTTCTCCACCATTTTACAACCTCAAAAATTTTAGTTACGGATAGCGAACGGGGATTAATAACCCCAGTAATACGGAATTTATCCGCAAAACTATAAATTAAGCTTATGCGCCTAATACGCTAAGCAAAACTAAAAGAAAAATTAAGCTTATGCGCCTAATCCGCTAACCAACATAAAAAGAAACAAGTAAGAACGGGACTGTCTTCGGCTGTGCCGAAGACTTCATACCTTTCATGAATGGGGCTGAACAATAATCTTATCCCGTTTGTAATCTCCGAATAATCGGATGTATAAGATAAGAAATATATAGTGAACAGATCTACATACCTTAACGATTTTTAAGATAAATATAAAATAAAAAACAGGTAGGTACTTCGTGTGAGGATGCAAAGTTTCAGGTTTTTTGTGGTCTGCGTGTAAAAACTATGACTACGAATCACGTATTTCAAAAATATATGACGAAAACGTAACTATTTGATGAAATTTGATGAATTTTGAAGATTCTAGCCGTAAAAAAGGGGTCAAAATGACAGTTTTTATGAAGTATATAATATATATACGACCGATCTCTATGATTTTTTCAGACAACAATATAAGCATTTTGTGAAATTTGAAGCTTCTAACTGTTAAAACGTGGCAGAAATTGCGCAAAGTTTCTTATCTGAACAATCGGTTGTATGGGATATATACTATATATACCACCGGTATCTATGATTTTGTCAGACAACAATATATGCTATACACGTAAGCATTTGGTGAAATTTGAACATATGTAAACGATTTTTAAGATAAATATAAAATAAAAAATAGGTAGGTAATCTGTGTGAGGATGCAAAGCTTCACGTTTTTTGTGGTCTGCATGTAAAAACTATGGCTACGAATCACGTATTTCAAAAATATATGACGTAAACGTAACTATTTGATGAAATTTGATGAATCTTGAAGCTTCTAGCCGTAAAAAAGGGGTCAATATGACAGTTTATATGAAGTATATAATATATATACCACCGATCTCTATGATTTTTTCAGACAACAATATATGCTATATACGAAAGCATTTTGTGAAATTTGAAGCTTCTAACTGTTAAAACGGGGCAGAAATTGCGCAAAGTTTCTTATCTGAACAATCGGTTGTATGAGATATATACTATGTATAGCACCGATCTCAATGATTTTTTCAGACATCAATATATGCTATACACGTAAGCAGTTGATGAAATTTGAAGCTTCTAGCTGTTAAAATGGGGTAGAAATTGCGAAAAGTTTCTTATCTGAACAATCGGTTGTATGAGATATATACTATATATACAACCGATCTCTATGATTTTTTCAGACAACAATATATGCTATATACGTAAGCAATCAGTGAAATTTGAAGCTTATAGCTGTTAAAATGGGGTAGAAATTGCGAAAAGTTTCTTATCTGAAAAATCGGTTGTATGAGATATATACTATATATACAACCGATCTCTATGATTTTTTCAGAGAACAATATATGCTATATACGTAACCAATCGGTGAAATTTGAAGCTTATAGCTGTTAAAATGGGGTAGAAATTGCGAAAAGTTTCTTATCTGAACAATCGGTTGTATGAGATATATACTATATATACAACCGATCTCTATGATTTTTTCAGACAACAATATATGCTATATAAGTAAATATTCGGTGAAATTTGAAGCTTCTAGCTGTAAAAATGGGGCTAAAATTTGCGAAAATATATATATGTATACTATATATATATACTATATATACCACCATATATATACTATATATACCACCGATCTTTATGATTTTTTCAGACAACAATATATGCTATATACGTAAGCATTCGCTGAAATTTGAAGCCTCTAGCTCTTAAAATAGGGCAGTAATTACGAAAAGTTCCTTATCTGAACAATCGGTTGTGGGGGATATATACTATATATACGACCGATCTCATAAATTTTTTCAGGCAACAATATGTGCAATATACGAAAGTATATGGTGAAGTTTGAAGCTTCAATCTGTTAAATTGGGTAAGATATTACAAAAATCCTCTTTTTCTGAAAAATCGGTTGTATGGAGGATATATGCTATAGTGGTCCGATCCGGTCGGTTCCGACAAATGTCTAATCGGACACCCAAATACACCTGCTCACCAAATTTTATCAAGATATCTCAAAAATTGAGGGACTAGTTTGCATACAAACAGACAGACGGACAGACGGACAGACGGACAGACGGACAGACGGACAGACGGACATGGCTAAATCAACTCAGCTCTTCAACCTGATTATTTCGGTATACTTAATGGTGGGTCTATCTATTTTCCTTTAAGGACTTACAATTTTCGGTTTCGTGACGAAATTAATATACCATTTCATTTTCATGAAAGGTATAAAAATTAAGCCCATGCGCCTAATCCGCTTAGCAAAATTAAAAGAAAAAATTAAGCTTATGCGCCTAATCCGCTAAGCAAAACTAAAAGAAGAAATTAAGCTTATGCGCCTAATCCGTTAAGCAAAATTAAAAGAAACAAGTAAGGAAGGCTAAGTTCGGGTGTAACCGAACATTACATACTCAGTTGAGAGCTATGAAGACAAAATAAGGAAAATCACGATGTAGGAAAATGAACCTATGGTAACCCTGGAATGTGGTTGTATGACATGTGTATCAAATGGAAGGTATTAAAGAGTATTTTAAGAAAGAGTAGGCCATAGTTCTATGGATGGACGCCATTTAGGGATATCGCCATAAAGGTGGACCAGGGCTGACTCTAGAATTTGTTTGTACGATATGGGTATCAAATGAAAGGTGTTACTGAGCATTTTAAGAGGGAGTGGGCCTTAGGTCTATCAGTGGACGCCTTTTCGAGATATCGCCATTAAAGTGGACCAGGGGTGACTCTAGAATGTGTTTGTACGATATGGGTATCAAATGAAAGGTGGTAATGAGTATTTTAAAAGGGAGTAATCCTTAGTTCTATAGGTGGACGCCTTTTCGAGAAATCGCCATAAAGGTGAACCAGGGGTGACTCTAGAATATGTTTGTACGATATGGGTATCAAATGAAAGCTGTTAATGAGTTTTTTGAAAAGGAGTGATCCCTAGTTCCATAGGTGGACGCCGTTTCGAGATATCGCCATAAAGGTGGACCAGGGGTGTCTCTAGAATATGTTTGTACGATATGGGAATCAAATGAAAGGTGTTACTGAGCATTTTAAGAGGGAGTGGGCATTAGGTCTATAGGTGGACGCCTTTTCGAGATATCGCCATTAGGGTGGGCCAGGGGTGACTCTAGAATGTTTGTACGATATGGGTATCAAACGAAAAGTGTTACTGAGCATTTTAAGAGGGAGTGGGCATTAGGTCTAAGGTGGACGCCATTAGGGTGGGCCAGGGGTGACTCTAGAATGTGTTTGTATGATATGGGTATCAAATGAAAGATGGCAATGAGTATTTTAAAAGGGAGTAATCCTTAGTTCTATAGGTGAACGCCTTTTCACGAAATCGCCATAAAGGTGGACCAGGGGTGACTCTAGAATATGTTTGTACGATATGGGTATCAAATGAAAGCTGTTAATGAGTTTTTTGAAAAGGAGTGATCCCTAGTTCCATAGGTGGACGCCGTTTCGAGATATCGCCGTAAGGTGGACTAGGGGTGTCTCTAGAATGTGTTTGTACGATATGGGAATCAAATGAAAGGTGTTACTGATCATTTTAAGAGGAAGTGGGCATTAGGTCTTTAGGTGGACGCCTTTTCGAGATATCGCCATTAGGGTGGGCCAGGGGTGACTCTAGAATGTGTTTGTACGATACGGATATCAAATTAAAGGTATTAATGAGGGTTTTAAAAGCGAGTGGCCCTTAGATGTATATGTGAAGGCGTTCTCACGATATCGACCAAAATGTGGACCAGGTGATCCAGAAAATCATCTGTCGGGTACTGCTAATTTATTTATATATGCAATACCTTTAACAGTATTCCTGCCAAGATTCCAAGGGCTGTTGATTTCGCCTTGTAGAACTTTTTCATTTTCTTCTACTTAATATGGTAGGTGTCACACCCATTTTACAAAGTTTTTTCCAAAGTTATATTTTGCGTCAATAGACCAATCCAGTTACCATGTTTCATCCCTTTTTTTCGTATTTGGTATAGAATTATGGTATTTTTTTCATTTTTCGTAATTTTCGATATCGATAAAGTGGGCGTGGTTATGGTCGGATTTCGGCCATTTTTTATGCCAAGATAAAGTGAGTTCAGATAAGTACGTGGGCTAAGTTTAGTAAAGATATATTGGTTTTTGCTCAAGTTATTGTGTTAACGGCCGAGCGGAAGGACAGACGGTGGACTGTGTATAAAAACTTGGCGTGGCTTTCACCGATTTCGCCCATTTTCACAGAGAACAGTTATCGTCGTAGGGGCTAAGCCACTACCAAATTTCACAATGATTGGTTAATTTTTGTTCGACTTATGGCATTAAAAGCATCCTAGACAAATTAAATGAAAAAGGGCGGAGCCACGCCCATTTTGAAATTTTCTTTTATTTTTGTATTTTGTTGCACCATATCATTACTGGAGTTGAATTTTGGCATAATTTACTTATATGCTGTAAAGATATTAACTTTTCTTTTAAAATTTGAATTAAAAAAAAAAAATTTTTAAAAAGTGGGCGTGTTCGTTCTCCGATTTTGCTAATTTTTATTAAGCAGACATAAAGTAATAAGAGTAACGTTCCTGCCTTTCATCATGATATCTTCAACGACTGCCAAATTACAGCTTGCAAAACTTCTAAATTTCCTTCATTTAAAAGTGGGCGGTGCCACGCCCATTGTCTAAAATTTTACTAGTTTTCTATTCTGCGTCATAAGCTCAACTCACCTACCAAGTTTCATCGCTTAATGCGTATTTGGTAATGAATTATCGCACTTTTTCGATTTTTCGAAATTTTCGATATCGAAAAAGTGGGCGTGGTTATAGTCCGATATCGTTCATTTTAAATGGCGATCTGAGATGAGTGCCCAGGAACCTATATACCAAATTTCATCAAGATAACTCAAAATTTACTCAAGTTATCGTGTTAACGGACAGACGGAGGGACGGACATGGCTCAATCGAATTTTTTTTCGATACTGATGATTTTGATATATGGAAGTCTATATCTATCTCGATTCTTTTATACCTGTACAACCAACCGTTATCCAATCAAACTTTATATACTCTGTGAGCTCTGCTCAACTGAGTATAAAAAAAATGCTGACTTCAGACCAATCGCCCTTTACCTGTTGTTCAATGCTCACAAACCTTTCATTTTAACTCTCCCCTTTGTTCCAAAAAGCATCATACATTGCTAATAAATATCAGAATCGAAAATAAGGTAAAGAGCGCGTTTATTATTTTCTTTTGCTTTGTACGGAATTTACTACATTGTAAATCTTACCAATTAGCGCAACTAACAGCTGATCGCTGAAAAGTCACACATTCACACGCACACATCACACATTTAGCACATATATAGTAATAGTAGTAACGTTCCTGCCAAATTTCATCATGATATCTTCAACGACTGCCAAATTACAGCTTGCAAAACTTTTAAATTACCTTCTTGTAAAAGTGGGCGGTGCCACGCCCATTGTCCAAAATCTTACTAATTTTCTATTCTGCGTCATAACGTGAACCCATCTACCAAGTTTCATCGCTTTAGCCGCCTTTGGTAATGAATTATCGCATTTTTTCGGTTTTTCGAAATTTTCGATATCGAAATAGTGGGCGTGGTTATAGTCCGATATCGTTCATTTTAAATAGCGATCTGAGATTAGTACCCAGGAATCTACACACCAAATTTCATCAAGATACCTCAAAATTTACTCAATTTATCGTGTTAACGGGCAGACGGACGGACGGACATGGCTCAATCAAATTTTTTTTCGATACTGATGATTTTGATATACGGAAGTCTATATCTATCTCGATTCCTTTATACCTGTACAATCAACCGTTATCCAATCAAAGTTAATATACTCTGTGAGCTCTGCTCAACTGAGTATAAAAATTAAGCTTATGCGCCTAATCCGCTAAGCAAAACTAAAAGAAACAAGTAAGGAAGGCTAAGTTCGCTATGGAGACAAAATAAGGAAAATCACCATGTAGGAAAATGAACCTAGGGTAACCCTGGAATGTGGTTGTATGACATGTGTATCAAATAGAAGGTATTAAAGAGTATTTTAAGAAAGAGTAGGCCTTAGTTCTATGGATGGACGCCATTTAGGGATATCGCCATAAAGGTGGACCAGGGCTGACTCTAGAATTTGTTTGTACGATATGGGTATCAAATGAAAGGTGTTACTGAGCATTTTAGGAGGGAGTGGGCCTTAGGTCTATCAGTGGACGCCTTTTCGAGATATCGCCATTAAAGTGGACCAGGGGTGACTCTAGAATGTGTTTGTACGATATGGGTATCAAATGAAAGGTGGTAATGAGTATTTTAAAAGGGAGTAATCCTTAGTTCTATAGGTGGACGCCTTTTCGAGAAATCGCCATAAAGGTGGACCAGGGGTGACTCTAGAATATGTTTGTACGATATGGGTATCAAATGAAAGCTGTTAATGAGTATTTTGAAAAGGAGTGATCCCTAGTTCCATAGGTGGACGCCGTTTCGAGATATCGCCATAAAGGTGGACCAGGGGTGTCTCTAGAATGTGTTTGTACGATATGGGAATCAAATGAAAGGTGTTACTGAGCATTTTAAGAGGGAGTGGGCATTAGGGCTATAGGTGGACGCCTTTTCGAGATATCGCCATTAGGGTGGGCCAGGGGTGACTCTAGAATGTTTGTACGATATGGGTATCAAACGAAAAGTGTTACTGAGCATTTTAAGAGGGAGTGGGCATTAGGTCTATAGGTGGACGCCTTTTCAAAATGTCGCCATTAGGGTGGGCCAGGGGTGACTCTAGAATGTGTTTGTATGATATGGGTATCAAATGAAAGATGGTAATGAGTATTTTAAAAGGGAGTGAGCCTTAGTTCTATAGGTGGACGCCTTTTCGAGATATCGCCATAAAGGTGGACCAAGGGTGACTTTAGAATGTTTGTACTATATGGGTATCAAATGAAAGGTGTTACTGAGCATTTTAAGAGGGAGTGGGCATTAGGTCTATAGGTGGCCGCCTTTTCGAGATATCGCCATTAGGGTGGGCCAGGGGTGACTCTAGAATGTTTGTACGATATGGTTATCAAACGAAAGGTGTTACTGAGCATTTTAAGAGAGAGTGGACATTAGGTCTATAGGTGGACGCCTTTTCGAGATATCGCCATTAGGGTGGGCCAGGGGTGACTCTAGAATGTTTGTACGTTATGGGTATCAAACGAAAGGTGTTACTGAGCATTTTAAGAGGGAGTGGGCATTAGGTCTATAGGTGAGCGCCTTTTCGAGATATCGCCATTAGGGTGGGCCAGGGGTGACTCTAGAATGTTTGTACGGTATGGGTATCAAACGAAAGGTGTTACTGAGCATTTTAAGAGGGAGTGGGCATTAGGTCTATAGGTGGACGCCTTTTCGAGATATCGCCATTAGGGTGGGCCAGGGGTGACTCTAGAATGTTTGTACGGTATGGGTATCAAACGAAAGGTGTTACTGAGCATTTTAAGAGGGAGTGGGCATTAGGTCTATAGGTGGACGCCTTTTCGAGATATCGCCATAAAGGTGGACCAAGGGTGACTCTAGAATGTTTGTACTAAATGGGTATCAAATGAAAGGTGTTACTGAGCATTTTAAGAGGGAGTGGGCATTAGGTCTATAGGTGGACGCCTTTTCGAGATATCGCCATTAGGTTGGGCCAGGGGTGACTCTAGAATGTATTTCTCCCTTAGTTTCCAATATAAAAACGTGAAACTTGGTGATATATATTCTAATATATTATAGAAGATTTCCTGTAAAAATCATTTCGATCGGAGCTATATATAAATATATCCCATACAACCGATCGTTCAGATAAGGGGGTTTTTTGCCATTTTTATACTCAGTTGAGCCGAGCTCACAGAGTATATTAACTTTGATTGGATAACGGTTGTTGGTACAGGTATAAAGGAATGGAGATATATATAGACTTCCATATATCAAAATCATCAGTATCGAAAAAAAATTCGATTGAGCTACGTCCTTCCTTCCGTCCGTCCGTCCGTCTGTCCGTTAACACGATAAATTGAGTAAATTTCGAGGTATCTTGATGAAATTTGGTATGTAGGTTCCTGGGCACTCATCTCAGATCGCTATTTAAAATGAACGATATCGGACAATAACCACGCCTACTTTTTCGATATCGAAAATTTCGAAAAATCGAAAAAGTGCGATAATGCATTACCAAATACGGATTAAGCGATGATACTTGGTAGGTGAGTTGAACTTATGACGCAGAATAGAAAATTAGTAAAACTTTGGACAATGGGCGTGGCACCACCCACTTTTAAAAGAAGGTAATTTAAAACTTTTGCAAGCGGTAATTTGTCAGTCGTTGAAGATATCATGACGAAATTTGGCAGGGACGTTACTCCTATTACTATATGTACGCCTAATAAAAATTTGCAAAGTCGGAGAGGGCCACGCCCACTTAAAAAAAAAAATTTTTTTAAAGTAAAATTTTAACAAAAAATTTAATATCTTTACAGTATATAAGTAAATTATGTCAACATTCAACTCCAGTAATGATATAGTGCAACAAAATACAAAAATAAAAGAAAATTTCAAAATGGGCGTGGCTCCGCCCTTTTTCATTTAATTTGTCTAGGATACTTTTAACGCCATAAGTCGAACAAAAATTAACCAATCCTTTTGAAATTTGGTAGGGGCGTAGATTTTATGATGCTAACTGTTTTCTGTGAAAACGGGCGAAATCGGTTGATGCCACACCCAGTTTTTATACACAGTCGTTCGTCTGTCCTTCCGCATGGCCGTTAACACGATAACTTGAGCAAAAATCGACATATCTTTACTGAACTTAGTTCTCGTACTTATCTGAACTCACTTTATCTTGGTGCAAAAAATGAACGAAAACCGACTATGACCACGCCCACTTTTTCGATATCGAAAATTACGAAAAATTAAAAAAATGCCATTCTATACCAAATACGAAAAAAGGGATGAAACATGGTAATTGGATTGGTTTATTGACGTAAAATATAACTTTAGAAAAAACTTTATAAAATGGTTGTGACACCTACCATATTAAGTAGAAGAAAATGAAAAAGTTCTTAAAATCTTGGCAGGTATTACATATATAAATAAATTAGCGGTATCCAACAGATGATGTTCTGGGTCACCCTGGCCCACATTTTGGTCGATATCTGGAAAACGCCTTCACGCCACTCCCTTTTAAAACTCTCATTAATACCTTTAATTTGATACCCATATCGTACAAACTCATTCTAGAGTCACCCCTGGTCCACCTTTATGGCGATATTTCGAAACGGCGTACACCTATAGAACTAAGGCCCACTCCCTTTTAAAATACTCATTAACACCTTTCGTTTGATGCCCATATTGCACAAACAAATTCTAGGGTCACCCCTGGTCCACCTTTATGGCGCTATCTCGAAACGGCGTCCACCTATGGAACTAAGGATTACTCCCTTTTAAAATACTCATTAACATCTTTCTTTTGATACCCATATTGTACAAACAAATTCTAGGGTCACCCCTGGTCCACCTTTATGGCGATATCTCCAAACGGCGTCCACCTATGGAACTAAGGATTACTCGCTTTTGAAATACTCATTAACACCTTTCATTTGATACCCATATCGTACAAACGCATTCTAGAGTCACCCCTGGTCCACCTTTATGGCGATATCTCGAAAAGGCGACCAACTATACAACAACCACCACTCCTTTTTAAAACCCTCATTAATACCTTTAATTTGATACCCATATCGTACAAACACATTCTAGAGTCACCCCTGGTCCACCTTTATGGCGATATTTCGAAACGGCGTCCACCTATAGAACTAAGGCCCACTCCCTTTTAAAATACTCATTAACACCATTCGTTTGATGCCCATATTGTACAAACAAATTCTAAGTTCACCCCTGGTCCACCTTTGTTGCGATATCTCGAAACGGCGTCCACCTATGGAAGTAAGGATTACTCCCTTTTAAAATACTCATTAACACCTTTCATTTGATACCCATATCGTACAAAGGCATTCTAGAGTCACCCCTGGTCCACCTTTATGGCGATATCTCGAAAAGGCGACCACCTTTACAACTACCACCTCTCCCTTTGAAAACCCTCATTAATACCTTTAATTTGATACCCATATCGTACAAACAAATTCTAGTGTCACACCTGGTCCACCTTTATGGCGATACCTCGAAACGGCGTCCACCTGAGGAACTAAGCATCACTCCCTTTTAACATACTCATTAACACCTTTCTTTTGATACCCATATTGTACAAACAAATTCTAGGGTCAATCCTGGTCCACCTTTATGGCGATATCTCGAAACGGCGTCCACCTATGGAACTAAGGATTACTCCCTTTTAAAATAGTCATTAACACCTTTCATTTGATACCCATATCGTACAAACGCATTCTACAGTCAACCCTGATCCACCTTTATGGCTATATCCCTAAATGGCGTCCACCTATAGAACTATGGCCCACTCCCTCATAAAATACTCTTTAATGCCTTTCATTTGATACACATGTCATACAAACACATTCCAGGGTTTCCCTCGGTTCATTTTCCTACATGGTTATTTTCCCTTATGTTGCCACCATAGCTCTCAACTGAGTATGTAATGTTCGGTTACACCCGAACTTAACCTTCCTTACTTGTTAAAATTATCATTAACACATTTCATTTGATACCCATATCGTACAAACAAATTCTAGAGTCAGGCCTGGTCCATCTTTATGGCGATATCCCTAAATGGCGTCCATCTATAGAACTATGGCACACTTCCTTTAAAATACTCTTTAATACCTTCCATTTGATACACATGTCATACAAACACATGCCAGGGTTACCCTGGTTCTTTTTACAACATGGTGATATTCCCTTACTTTGTCTCCACAGCTCTCAACTGAGTATGTAATGTTCGGTTACACCCGAACTTAGCCTTCCTTCCTTGTTTATTTTATATTTATCTTAAAAATCGTTTAGGTATGTACATCTGTTCACTATATATTTCTTATCTTATACATCCGATTATTTGGAGATTACGAACGGGATAAGATTATTGTTCAGCCCCATTCAAGAAAGGTATGAAGTCTTCGGCACAGCCGAAGACAGTCCCGTCCTTACTTGTTTTATCATGCTTTGGTGACCATTTACCAGTGCCACATACTGCATACATTAGTGGTGCTAGACGGTTGCATTTCCGAAACACAAATCATTACAAAAAAAATTAATAGAGTAACGCGTTATAAAATATAGATGTATTGAATGAAGATGATTCCCCCTTCAGCAGCCTACGTGGTTCTTCTAACTCATACCATCCAGCTATTTTGCCATCGTATGACCCACCACTACCACTATTCATTGCTTGAATTGATATTGCTGATCAGTTGCGAAGTGAGGGGGGAAAAGGGGGGCATCTTGCCCCGAGCGCTACTCACAGGGGGCGCCAATGGTCCGCAAAGCAGAACTTTCTGGATAGTTTGTATTTTTATTATAACTGATTTCTGGAAAAAAAATTGTATACTAAACAAGTAAGGAAGGCTAAGTTCGGGTGTAACCGAACATTACATACTCAGTTCAAAGCTGTGGAGACAAAGTAAGGGAAAATCACCATGTTGTAAAAAGAACCTAGGGTAACCCTGGCATGTGTTTGTATGACATGTGTATCAAATGGATGGTATTAAAGAGTATTTTAAGAGGGCCATGGTTCTATAGGTGGACGCCATTTAGGGATATCGCCATAAAGGTGGACCAGGCCTGACTCTAGAATTTGTTTGTACGATATGGGTATCAAATGAAATGTGTTAGTGATAATTTTAAAAGGGAGTGGGCCTAAGTTCTATAGGTGGACGCCTTTTCGAGTTATCGCCATAAAGGTGGACCAAGGGTGACTCTAGAATGTTTGTACGATATGGGTATCAAACGAAAGGTGTTCCTGAGCATTTTAAGAGGGAGTGGGCATGAGGTCTATAGGTGGACGCCTTTTCGAGATATCGTCATTAGGGTGGGCCAGGGGTGACTCTAGAATGTGTTTGTACGATATGGGTATCAAACGAAAGGTGTTACTGAGCATTTTAAGAGGGAGTGGGCATTAGGTCTATAGGTGGACGCCTTTTCGAGATATCGTCATTAGGGTGGGCCAGGGGTGACTCTAGAATGTTTGTACGATATGGGTGTCAAACGAAAGGTGTTACTGAGCATTTTAAGAGGGAGTGGGCATTAGGTCTATTGGTGGACGCCTTTTCGAGATATCGCCATTAGGGTGGGCCAGGGGTGACTCTAGAATGTGTTTGTACGATATCGGTATCAAATGAAAGGTGGTAATGAGTATTTTAAAAGGGAGTTATTCTTAGTTCTATAGGTGGACGCCTTTTCGAGATATCGCCATAAAGGTGGACCAAGGGTGACTCTAGAATGTTTGTACGATATGGGTATCAAACGAAAGGTGTTACTGAGCATTTTAAGAGGGAGTGGGCATTAGGTATATAGGTGGACGCCTTTTCGAGATATCGCCATTAGGGTGGGCCAGGGTGACTCTAGAATGTGTTTGTACGATATGGGTATCAAACGAAAGGTGTTACTGAGCATTTTAAGAGGGAGTGGGTATTAGGTCTATAGGTGGACGCCTTTTCGAGATATCGTCATTAGGGTGGGCCAGGGTGACTCTAGAATGTTTGTACGATATGGGTGTCAAACGAAAGGTGTTACTGAGCATTTTAAGAGGAAGTGGGCATTAGGTCTATTGGTGGACGCCTTTTCGAGATATCGCCATTAGGGTGGGCCAGGGGTGACTCTAGAATGTGTTTGTACGATATCGGTATCAAATGAAAGGTGGTAATGAGTATTTTAAAAGGGAGTAATCCTTAGTTCTATAGGTGGATGCCCTTTCGAGATATCGCCATAAAGGTGGACCAAGGGTGACTCTAGAATGTTTGTACGATATGGGTATCAAACGAAAGGTGTTCCTGAGCATTTTAAGAGGGAGTGGGCATTAGGTCTATAGGTGGAAGCCTTTTCGAGATATCGCCATTAGGGTGAGCCAGGGGTGACTCTAGAATGTTTGTACGATATGGGTATCAAACGAAAGGTGTTACTGAGCATTTTAAGAGGGAGTGGGCAGGGACGCCTTTTCGAGATATCGCCATTAGGGTGGGCCAGGGGTGACTCTAGAATGTTTGTACGATATGGGTATCAAAGGAAAGTGTTACTGAGCATTTTAAGAGGGAGTGGACATTAGGTCTATAGGTGGACGCCTTTTCGAGATATCGCCATTAGGGTGGGCCAGGGGTGACTCTAGAATGTTTGTACGATATGGGTATCAAACGAAAGGTATTACTGTGCATTTTAAGAGGGAGTGGGCATTAGGTCTATAGGTGGACGCCTTTTCGAGATATCGCCATTAGGGTGGGCCAGGGGTGACTCTAGAATGTGTTTGTACGATATGGATATCAAATTAAAGGTATTAATAAGGGTTTTAAAAGCGAGTGGCCCTTAGATGTATATGTGAAGGCGTTCTCGCGATATCGACCAAAATGTGGACCAGGTGATCCAGAAAATCATCTGTCGGGTACTGCTAATTTATTTATATATGCAATACCACTAACAGTATTCCTGCCAAGATTCCAAGGGCTGTTGATTTCGCCTTGTAGAACTTTTTCATTTTCTTCTACCTAATATGGTAGGTGTCACACCCATTTTACAAAGTTTTTTCCAAAGTTATATTTTGCATCAATAAACCAATACAGTTACAATGTTTCATCCCTTTTTCGTATTTAGTATGGAATTATGGCATTTTTTTAATTTTTCGTAATTTTCGATATCGATAAAGTGGGCGTGGTTATGGTCGGATTTCGGCCATTTTTTACACCAAGATAAAGTGAGTTCAGATAAGTACGTGGGCTAAGTTTAGTAAAGATATATCGGTTTTTGCTCAAGTTATTGTGTTAACGGCCGAGCGGAAGGACAGACGGTGGACTGTGTATAAAAACTTGGCGTGGCTTCCACCGAATTCGCCCATTTTCACAGAGAAGGGTTACCGTCATAGAATCTATACCCCTACCAAATTTGAGAATGATTGGTAAATTTTTGTTCGACTTATGGCATTAAAAGTATTCTAGACAAACTAAATGAAAATGGGCGGAGCCACGCCCATTTTGAAATTTTCTTTTATTTTTGTATTTTTTGCATCATATCATTACTGGAGTTGAATTTTAATTTAATTTACTTATATACAGTAAAGATATTAAATTTTTTGTTAAAATTTGAATTTAAAAAATTTTTTTTAAAAGTGGGCGTGTTCTTCATCCAATTTTGCTAATTTTTATTTAGCACATATATAGTAATAGTAGTAACGTTCCTGCCAAATTTCATCATGATATCTTCAACGACTGCCAAATTACAGCTTGCAAAACTTTTAAATTACCTTCTGTATAAGTGGGCGGTGCCACGCCCATTGTTCAAAATCTTACTAATTTTCTATTCTGCGTCATACGTCAACCCATCTACCAAGTTTCATCGCTTTAACCGCCTTTGGCAATGAATTATCGAATTTTTTCGGTTTTTCGAAATTTTCGATATCGAAAAAGTGGGCGTGGTTAAGTCCGATATCGTTCATTTTAAATAGCGATCTGAGATGAGTGCCCAGGAATCTACATACCAAATTTCATCAAGATACCTCAAAATTTACTCAAGTTATCGTGTTAACGGACAGATGTACGAACGGACGGACGGACATGGCTCAATCAAATTTTTTTTCGATACTGATGATTTTGATATATGGAAGTCTATATCTATCTCGATTCCTTTATACCTGTACAACCAACCGTTATCCAGTCAAAGTTAATATACTCTGTGAGCTCTACTCAACTGAGTATAAAAATAATATGACAGATGTGGCGGCTACACCGCCGTCGTGAATGTAATCAGCGCTAATATTATTAAAATGAACCTTTTCTCAGAGAGCGAGAAGTTTCATATCAGGTCATCAGTAGCTTGTTCAATGACGACTAAAGAAAGAGAATAATAATATGTGTAGAGTGAGCAATATGAACTTATGTACATTAAATCAGTGTCAAGTCCGGTGATGTGAAAAATTTGAAGAGACAAGAGATATAAATGCTAATTTTGCAGCATAGTTTTTTGCTGATTCCAATCTGCATTCGCAGAGCCATGAAGCTGCCGGAAAAAACTAAGTTCCTCCTCTATGCCTTTCAATCCTCCGGTGAACGAAGCTTCCTCCGTTGTTGTCCTTCAGCAACGACGGCAATGTTTCCTATATTTCAGGACGAGCGTGACAGAGGTATGATGACTTCTCCACTGTTATGATGGCTTTCACTCCAAAACGATAACACTCCAACGATTAAGACTTCAGGGGTTCTGAGAAAAAAGTTTGAGCTTAACGTAAAAATATTTAAAAAATATTTTACAACTCCATTGGTTTATTATAAACGTTGAATTAAGATGTTCACCGTTTGCAGAAATATTCTGAATTATTTCTGTTGCTCCAAATGATGTCATTTGAAAACATGCATTAAATGTGCGAATTGACTTCAAGAACAGGCTATAATCTGGATCTGTACCCATGAGTAAGCCATGCAATGGTTCGGATGGAGTTTCAATTTCCATTAGTTGAAATTTCCGGATGAGCAACACATCCCGGCTGGCTCATTTTTAAATTTAAGTGCATGGCAATGCTGGCATTCCTTGTCCAAAGTACTATTGGCAACTTTGGAATGAGTGTAGTATTCAACATCAGGCTCATACTGGAATGCTAGTCGAAGAAATGAATTTGATGTAAATGTTCGATGACCATGTTGGCGGTGTTGGTCATTTGCTCTACGTCTGCCGATTTCGAATCTGCACGTGTCTCTCCGTTCTAATCGTCTTTGTTCGTTTCGTTCATCTCGTCTCTCTTGTGCTTGTGATGTACGCGACTGCGCCATGCTTATACGCGCATCTGCATTGTTTCGTTGGACTTGTTCTCTTGATCTTTGTGCTCTCCTATTTTCATGGTTTCTATGTTGAATTGTTCGACGACTCAAATTGGACCCTATGCGTCTTGCAGGCATTGTTGACTGTACATAAAACAGAAATATAAATCAAGTTAAAATACTTATTTGTGAAAAATTGTTACTCAATTTTGTATTTGCTTTCGTTTGCTCACGATTCGACTTACCTTTCACAATAATAAAATAATAATATTTATTAAACATGTACACGTAGGTTTTTATACTCGGTGTTCTTTGCACACAGAGTATATTAACTTTGATTGGATAACGGTAGGTTGTACAGTTATAAAGG
The DNA here is from genome assembly GCF_040869045.1 of Eurosta solidaginis. Classification (NCBI taxonomy): domain Eukaryota; kingdom Metazoa; phylum Arthropoda; class Insecta; order Diptera; family Tephritidae; genus Eurosta; species Eurosta solidaginis. The sequence goes on along the minus strand of NW_027137019.1, from coordinate 87,905 downwards.
AATCGAGATAGATATAGACTTGCATATATCAAAATCATCAGTATCGACAAAAAATTTGATTGGGCCTTGTCGGTCCGTCCGTCCGTCTGTCCGTTAACATGATAACTTGAGTAAATTTTGAGGTATCTTGATGAAATTTGGTATGTAGGTTCCTGGGCACTCATCTCAGATCGCTATTTAAAATGAACGATATCGTACTATAACCACGCCCACTTTTTCGATATCGAAAATTTCGAAAAACCAAAAAAGTGCGATAATTCATTACCAAAGACGGATAAAGCGATGAAACTTGGTAAGTGGGTTGAACTTATGACGCAGAACAGAAAATTAGTCCAATTTTGGACAATGGGCGTGGCACCGCCTACTTTTAAAAGAAGGTAATTTAACATAAAGGTTAAGTAAATAAGGTAATAAATAAACAAGGATAAATAAGGTAAATAAAATTAGTAAAAATCGTATGAAGAACACGCCCCTTTTAAAAAAAAATTTTGAAAGTCAAATTTTAACAAAAAATTGAATATCTTTACAGCATATAAGCAAATTATGTCAACATTCAACTCCAGTGGTGATATGGTGCAACAAAATACAAAAATAAAGAAAACTTCAAAATGGGCGTGGCTCCGCCCTTGTCTAGAATACTTTTAATGCCATAAGTCGAACAAAAATTTTCCAATCCTTGTGAAATTTGGTAGGGGCATACACTCTATGACGATAACTGTTTTCTGTGAAAATGGGCGAAATCGGTTGAAGCCACGCCCAGTTTTTATACACAGTCAACCGTCTGTCCTTCCGCTCGGCCGTTAACACGATAACCTAAGCAAAAATCGATATATCTTTACTAAGCTTAGTTCACGTACTTATCGGAACTCACTTTATATTGGTAAAAAACTGGCCGAAATCCGAATATGACCACGCCCACTTCTTCGATATCGAAAATTACGAAAAATGAAAAGAAATGCCATAATTCTATACCAAATACGAAAAAAGGGATGAAAAATGTTGATTGGATTGGTTTCTTGACGCAATATATAACTTTAGAAAAAACTTTGTAAAATGGGTGTGACACCTACCATATTAAGTACAAGAAAATGAAAAAATTCTGCAAGGCGAAATCAAAAGCCCTTGGAATCTTGGCAGGAAGATACAAACACATTCTAGAGTCACCCCTGGTCCAACTTTATGGCAATATCCCGAAATGGCGTCCACCTATAGAACTATGGCCACTCCCTTTTAAAATTCTCTTTAATACCTTCCATTTGATACCCATGTCATACAAACACATTCCAGGGTTACCAAAGGTTCATTTTCCTACATGGTGATTTTCCCTTGTTTTGTCTCCAAAGCTCTCAGCTGAGTATGTAATGTTCGGTTACCCTCGACCTTAGCCTTCCTTACTTGTTTGATATAAATTTTTTTTAATGAAGAATTAGTGCACTGCAAATTAAGGATAAATTCTCGACAATAGTAAAATTAACATTATAGTTGCACAAAAAAATTGATAATACATACAACATTCACTATTCCGTATTACAACGCGTACATATTTAAAATAATATTTAATTCAAACTGAATGTTCCCAATTTCTATTTAGCCTTGAGTTTTTGCGCTTACTTTGCCCTACCTATAAGTAAATTTTCGTTTGCTCAAGTTGTTTTTAAATTAAATTTACAGGGTAGATGAGAAAATTAAAATCGTTAAAGGAAACTTTAAAGTGAGGAATAATTTATCTGCCCGGTAAATTAAGTGAACTTATTGGATTGATGAGAAAACGGCCCTTCAAGTAGGAAATAACAAACTGTATATTTGCAGACTACAGTCATCACAATAGTAAACTTAACAAAAAAATTTAAGTTTATATACAACCTCTAATTGTTCCCTTTCCACTTTCTCTTTGTCCTCGTTTTCGCCTTCGGCTTTCTCTTCCTCTGCGTCTTCGCCTTCCTCTTCCTGATGTTGACGTTTGTTCATCACAAGCAAAATTTAATTTACAGGGCAGATGAGAAAACGACAATCGTTAAAGTTAACTTTAAAGTGAGGAATAATTTATCTGCCCGCTAAGTTAATTGGACTTTATTGTATTGATGAGAAAACGGCGCTTAAAGTAGCATATAACAAACTGCATATTTGCACACTAGAGTCATCACAAAATAAAAGTAGTAATCTTAGCAAAAAAATTTTAGTTTATATATAAGCTCTTACTGTTCGTCTTCCACTTCCTCTTCGTCTTCGTCTTCCTCTTCCTCTTCTTTTTTCTTTGTCTTCGTTGTCTTCGTCTTCCTTTTCCTCTTCCTCATTCCCTTCCCCTTCCTCGTCATCTTCCTCTTCTTCCTTTTCTTCTATCTCTACCTCTTTCTCTTCCTTGTAATAATTTCCTTATAATAAATTTCTTGAAATAGGTGGGTTCCTGTTCCACTTGCAGAAAAAAACTTCATGGTTGTATGTAATTTTGAATTCTGTATCATAAAAAAATTTAAAAAATTTTGCCAAAAAATAATAAAATAACTGGTGGACTACCCTTAACATGTATGAGACCATACCTAGATATTTGTTGACCGATTATCAGACCTACCCGATATAACACCCCTTTCATTTGATATCCATATCGTAAACACCCATCCACTGGTAGCCCTAGTCAATATTTAGGTCTAAATCCATCTGTCATCCACCCAATAAAGTTCAACTAACTTACCGGGCAGGTAAGCTATTCCTCACTTTAAAGTCAACTTTAACGATTTTCGGTTTCTCATGTGCCCTGTGAAATGAAGCTTGCATTTGATTTAGATTTCGCAACGTCACTGTAATACGTTCACATTAAAAGCGTGCTATTTTTTTTTTTGTTGTATACTTTTAAGCTTGACATAATATGCTTTAATTTAAACCTAAGTAAAGAATATATTGTTGCCGCTGAACCTGATAAGTCACAGCGGTTCGAATCTCACTGGCACCTCTATTTGATTAGATCTTTTTTTTTACGTTAAAAGCTAAAAATTAATTTTAAAGGGCAGATGAGCTGCCGCTAAATTTTTCCGGCCGGTAATTTAAAGAATTTGAGCAAACGAAAACTCACTTGTAAGCAGGATAAAGTGAAAGGTAAAATTAAAGGCTAGATGAAAAAATGGCCCTTAAGCTAACATCAAAAGATTCTATTGGATACCCATATTTTACAAACACATCCAAGGGTTACCCAGGTCCATATTTTGGTCTAGTCAAAGTTAATATACTCTGTGAGCTCTACTCAACTGAGTATAAAAATAATATGACAGATGTGGCGGCTACACCGCCGTCGTGAATGTAATCAGCGCTAATATTATTAAAATGAACCTTTTCTCAGAGAGCGAGAAGTTTCATATCAGGTCATCAGTGGCTTGTTCAATGACGACTAAAGAAAGAGAATAATAATATGTGTAGAGTGAGCAATATGAACGTATGTACATTAAATCAGTGTCAAGTCCGGTGATGTGAAAAATTTGAAGAGACAAGAGATATAAATGCTAATTTTGCAGCATAGTTTTTTGCTGATTCCAATCTGCATTCGCAGAGCCATGAAGCTGCCGGAAAAAACTAAGTTCCTCCTCTATGCCTTTCAATCCTCCGGTGAACGAAGCTTCCTCCGTTGTTGTCCTTCAGCAACGACGGCAATGTTTCCTATATTTCAGGACGAGCGTGACAGAGGTATGATGACTTCTCCACTGTTATGATGGCTTACACTCCAAAACGATAACACTCCAACGATTAAGACTTCAGGGGTTCTGAGAAAAAAGTTTGAGCTTAACGTAAAAATATTTAAAAAATATTTTACAACTCCATTGGTTTATTATAAACGTTGAATTAAGATGTTCACCGTTCGCAGAAATATTCTGAATTATTTCTGTTGCTCCAAATGATGTCATTTGAAAACATGCATTAAATGTGCGAATTGACTTCAAGAACAGGCTATAATCTGGATCTGTACCCATGAGTAAGCCATGCAATGGTTCGGATGGAGTTTCAATTTCCATTAGTTGAAATTTCCGGATGAGCAACACATCCCGGCTGGCTCATTTTTAAATTTAAGTGCATGGCAATGCTGGCATTCCTTGTCCAAAGTACTATTGGCAACTTTGGAATGAGTGTAGTATTCAACATCAGGCTCATACTGGAATGCTAGTCGAAGAAATGAATTTGATGTAAATGTTCGATGACCATGTTGGCGGTGTTGGTCATTTGCTCTACGTCTGCCGATTTCGAATCTGCACGTGTCTCTCCGTTCTAATCGTCTTTGTTCGTTTCGTTCATCTCGTCTCTCTTGTGCTTGTGATGTACGCGACTGCGCCATGCTTATACGCGCATCTGCATTGTTTCGTTGGACTTGTTCTCTTGATCTTTGTGCTCTCCTATTTTCATGGTTTCTATGTTGAATTGTTCGACGACTCAAATTGGACCCTATGCGTCTTGCAGGCATTGTTGACTGTACATAAAACAGAAATATAAATCAAGTTAAAATACTTATTTGTGAAAAATTGTTACTCAATTTTGTATTTGCTTTCGTTTGCTCACGATTCGACTTACCTTTCACAATAATAAAATAATAATATTTATTAAACATGTACACGTAGGTTTTTATACTCGGTGTTCTTTGCACACAGAGTATATTAACTTTGATTGGATAACGGTAGGTTGTACAGTTATAAAGGAATCGAGATAGATATAGACTTGCATATATCAAAATCATCAGTATCGACAAAAAATTTGATTGGGCCTTGTCGGTCCGTCCGTCCGTCTGTCCGTTAACATGATAACTTGAGTAAATTTTGAGGTATCTTGATGAAATTTGGTATGTAGGTTCCTGGGCACTCATCTCAGATCGCTATTTAAAATGAACGATATCGTACTATAACCACGCCCACTTTTTCGATATCGAAAATTTCGAAAAACCAAAAAAGTGCGATAATTCATTACCAAAGACGGATAAAGCGATGAAACTTGGTAAGTGGGTTGAACTTATGACGCAGAACAGAAAATTAGTCCAATTTTGGACAATGGGCGTGGCACCGCCTACTTTTAAAAGAAGGTAATTTAACATAAAGGTTAAGTAAATAAGGTAATAAATAAACAAGGATAAATAAGGTAAATAAAATTAGTAAAAATCGTATGAAGAACACGCCCCTTTTAAAAAAAAATTTTGAAAGTCAAATTTTAACAAAAAATTGAATATCTTTACAGCATATAAGCAAATTATGTCAACATTCAACTCCAGTGGTGATATGGTGCAACAAAATACAAAAATAAAGAAAACTTCAAAATGGGCGTGGCTCCGCCCTTGTCTAGAATACTTTTAATGCCATAAGTCGAACAAAAATTTTCCAATCCTTGTGAAATTTGGTAGGGGCATACACTCTATGACGATAACTGTTTTCTGTGAAAATGGGCGAAATCGGTTGAAGCCACGCCCAGTTTTCATACACAGTCAACCGTCTGTCCTTCCGCTCGGCCGTTAACACGATAACCTAAGCAAAAATCGATATATCTTTACTAAGCTTAGTTCACGTACTTATCTGAACTCACTTTATATTGGTAAAAAACTGGCCGAAATCCGAATATGACCACGCCCACTTCTTCGATATCGAAAATTACGAAAAATGAAAAGAAATGCCATAATTCTATACCAAATACGAAAAAAGGGATGAAAAATGTTGATTGGATTGGTTTCTTGACGCAATATATAACTTTAGAAAAAACTTTGTAAAATGGGTGTGACACCTACCATATTAAGTACAAGAAAATGAAAAAATTCTGCAAGGCGAAATCAAAAGCCCTTGGAATCTTGGCAGGAAGATACAAACACATTCTAGAGTCACCCCTGGTCCAACTTTATGGCAATATCCCGAAATGGCGTCCACCTATAGAACTATGGCCACTCCCTTTTAAAATTCTCTTTAATACCTTCCATTTGATACCCATGTCATACAAACACATTCCAGGGTTACCAAAGGTTCATTTTCCTACATGGTGATTTTCCCTTGTTTTGTCTCCAAAGCTCTCAGCTGAGTATGTAATGTTCGGTTACCCTCGACCTTAGCCTTCCTTACTTGTTTGATATAAATTTTTTTTAATGAAGAATTAGTGCACTGCAAATTAAGGATAAATTCTCGACAATAGTAAAATTAACACTATAGTTGCACAAAAAAATTGATAATACATACAACATTCACTATTCCGTATTACAACGCGTACATATTTAAAATAATATTTAATTCAAACTGAATGTTCCCAATTTCTATTTAGCCTTGAGTTTTTGCGCTTACTTTGCCCTACCTATAAGTAAATTTTCGTTTGCTCAAGTTGTTTTTAAATTAAATTTACAGGGTAGATGAGAAAATTAAAATCGTTAAAGGAAACTTTAAAGTGAGGAATAATTTATCTGCCCGGTAAATTAAGTGAACTTATTGGATTGATGAGAAAACGGCCCTTCAAGTAGGAAATAACAAACTGTATATTTGCAGACTACAGTCATCACAATAGTAAACTTAACAAAAAAATTTAAGTTTATATACAACCTCTAATTGTTCCCTTTCCACTTTCTCTTTGTCCTCGTTTTCGCCTTCGGCTTTCTCTTCCTCTGCGTCTTCGCCTTCCTCTTCCTGATGTTGACGTTTGTTCATCACAAGCAAAATTTAATTTACAGGGCAGATGAGAAAACGACAATCGTTAAAGTTAACTTTAAAGTGAGGAATAATTTATCTGCCCGCTAAGTTAATTGGACTTTATTGTATTGATGAGAAAACGGCGCTTAAAGTAGCATATAACAAACTGCATATTTGCACACTAGAGTCATCACAAAATAAAAGTAGTAATCTTAGCAAAAAAATTTTAGTTTATATATAAGCTCTTACTGTTCGTCTTCCACTTCCTCTTCGTCTTCGTCTTCCTCTTCCTCTTCTTTTTTCTTTGTCTTCGTTGTCTTCGTCTTCCTTTTCCTCTTCCTCATTCCCTTCCCCTTCCTCGTCATCTTCCTCTTCTTCCTTTTCTTCTATCTCTACCTCTTTCTCTTCCTTGTAATAATTTCCTTATAATAAATTTCTTGAAATAGGTGGGTTCCTGTTCCACTTGCAGAAAAAAACTTCATGGTTGTATGTAATTTTGAATTCTGTATCATAAAAAAATTTAAAAAATTTTGCCAAAAAATAATAAAATAACTGGTGGACTACCCTTAACATGTATGAGACCATACCTAGATATTTGTTGACCGATTATCAGACCTACCCGATATAACACCCCTTTCATTTGATATCCATATCGTAAACACCCATCCACTGGTAGCCCTAGTCAATATTTAGGTCTAAATCCATCTGTCATCCACCCAATAAAGTTCAACTAACTTACCGGGCAGGTAAGCTATTCCTCACTTTAAAGTCAACTTTAACGATTTTCGGTTTCTCATGTGCCCTGTGAAATGAAGCTTGCATTTGATTTAGATTTCGCAACGTCACTGTAATACGTTCACATTAAAAGCGTGCTATTTTTTTTTTTGTTGTATACTTTTAAGCTTGACATAATATGCTTTAATTTAAACCTAAGTAAAGAATATATTGTTGCCGCTGAACCTGATAAGTCACAGCGGTTCGAATCTCACTGGCACCTCTATTTGATTAGATCTTTTTTTTTACGTTAAAAGCTAAAAATTAATTTTAAAGGGCAGATGAGCTGCCGCTAAATTTTTCCGGCCGGTAATTTAAAGAATTTGAGCAAACGAAAACTCACTTGTAAGCAGGATAAAGTGAAAGGTAAAATTAAAGGCTAGATGAAAAAATGGCCCTTAAGCTAACATCAAAAGATTCTATTGGATACCCATATTTTACAAACACATCCAAGGGTTACCCAGGTCCATATTTTGGTCTATATCTCGAGACTCTAGTCACCAACAGGTATGAAAGCTACCCTGTACTAAAGCAGTCATCAACAGCTTTCATTTGATATCCATATTGTATAAACACTGTGTAGGGGTATACGGGCCCACGTTTTGGCCGATATCAAGAGAACCGAGTCACCAATAGGTATGAAAACCACCCTGAACTAAAGCACTCGTCAACGGCTTTCATTTGATATCCATATTGTACAAACACTGTCTAGGGGTACCCGGGTCCACGTTTTGACCTATATTTTGAGACCCTAGTCACCAAGGGGTACGAAAAATATCCCCTATCAAAGTACTCATAAACAGCTTCCATTTGATATTCATATTGTACAAACACATCCCAGGAATACCCAGGTCCACGTTTTGATCTCAAGACCCTAGCCACCTAGCGAAAAAAGGTAGACGTTGGCCGATTCTCAGACCTACCCAGTATGCTCACCAAATTTCATCGGTTTAGCCGTTTCGGAGGAGCTATGCTGCTAACACCGTGACACAAGAACTTTATATATTAGATTACGATATTAGATCCAGTGTTATTTTAAAGAAGGCAACAAGATAAAACTTGGTGAAGTATCTGCGTTGTCGTCCGCAAAAAGCAGTTAATGAAACATGTTGCGTTAACCTATACGTATACGTACAATTTATCTCAGCTGTCAAAAATGGGATGTCCTAACGCGCCTCAAAATCATAGCCTTCACCATCAACTTACATCAATTCGAAGGTTAAGAAGCCAACTTTTTCAAAAATCGAAAGTTGCTACCAAAATTCTTTTCGTGAGCAGCCCTTCGATGAAAAAGAGCTATTTTTGCTTCGGATTTGTAATCCTGGCATTAATTCGAGTTTTTTGATATCCCATTTGATAATTTAGAATAAATTTTCGGTGAAAATCATAAATTAAACCTTTACTATGTAAAATACCCCAAAATTATTCTGAAGTGCCCACATTTGATTTTGAGGATGATGGCACCTATGGCCAATAGGGCTGACCACATTCGACACGGCGCCTACAGACCACAACCACAATAAAGCAAAGCTTGACGCAACCGTAGCCTTTTGATTGCTTTGAAAGCAACCAATATAAATCACAGCAACTAGTAGCGAAAAATTTAGAAAAAAACATTAATTATGCTTAAAAAAAAGCCCAAAAGAATGATTTCAGCTTTTATTATCTGTTATTTACTTCTATTTTAGTTTTTATTGACAAAATAAAAAGGACGCCACTCACTGTCGCTTCCCAAAAATAGAATTAGGTTTAATCTGCCCTGCAAAAATCGTTGGATCATATGCACCACTGGAGTACTTACCATTATACTCCGCTGTAATGCACCACTGGACCAACTCGTGTTTCTACACTAACATTTTATAAGCCGATCATTGCTCGTTTTTAGCGATTTTAATCACTACACGATGTTTTTTGGACTGTGGGTACTCCGCAGAGCTAGAGTATATTTTTTGTATGAATTGTAATTAATTTTGGAGCACTCGGTTGGTCCATAGCGAGTACACCATACATGCATGCATGGAGTACTCGCGATTTTTGCAGGGTGGCTACAACAGCTTTCGTGATTGATTTCCGGTCTGCTCTGTCGCGCCGAAAATGGCGACGCTGATAAGAACATGTGTAACAAGTAAGGAAGGCTAAGTTCGGGTGTAACCGAACATTACATACTCAGTTGAGAGCTATGGAGACAAAATAAGGGAAAATCACCATGTAGGAAAACGAACCTAGGGTAACCCTGGAATGTGTTTGTATGACACGTGTATCAAATGGAAGGTATTAAAGAGTATTTAAAGAGGGAGTGAGCCATAGTTCTATAGGTGGACGCCATTTAGGGATATCGCCATAAAGGTGGACCAGGGCTGACTCTAGAATTTTTGTGTACGATATGAGTATCAAATGAAAGGTGTTAATGAGTATTTTAAAAGGTGGGCCTTAGTTCTATAGGTGGACGCCTTTTCAATATATCACCATAAAGGTGGACCAGGGGTGACTCTAGAATTTGTTTGTACGGTATGGGTATCAAATGAAAGGTGTTAATGAGTATTTTAAAAGGAGTGGGCCTTAGTTTTATAGGTGGAAGCCGTTTCGAGATATCGCCATAAAGGTGGGCCAGGGGTGACTCTAGAATGCGTCTGCACAATATGGGTATCAAACGAAAGGTGTTAATAAGTATTTTAAAAGGGAGTGGGTCTCAGTTCTATAGTTGGACCAGGGGTGACTCTAGAATGTGTTTGTACGATATGGGTATCACATTAAAGGAATAAAGGGTTTTAAAAGGGAGTGGTGGTAGTTGTATATGTGAAGGCGTTTTCGAGATATCGACCAAAATGTGGACCAGGGTGACCCAGAACATCATCGGTCGGGTACCGCTAATTTATTTATACATATATATAATACCACGAATAGTATTCCTGCCAAGATTACAAGGACTTTTGATTTCGCCCTGCAGAACTTTTTCATTTTCTTGTACTTAATATGGTAGGAGTCACACCCATTTTACAAAGTTTTTTCCAAAGTTATATTTTGCATCAATAAACCAATACAGTTACAATGTTTCATCCCTTTTTCGTATTTAGTATGGAATTATGGCATTTTTTTAATTTTTCGTAATTTTCGATATCGATAAAGTGGGCGTGGTTATGGTCGGATTTCGGCCATTTTTTACACCAAGATAAAGTGAGTTCAGATAAGTACGTGGGCTAAGTTTAGTAAAGATATATCGGTTTTTGCTCAAGTTATTGTGTTAACGGCCGAGCGGAAGGACAGACGGTGGACTGTGTATAAAAACTTGGCGTGGCTTCCACCGAATTCGCCCATTTTCACAGAGAAGGGTTACCGTCATAGAATCTATACCCCTACCAAATTTGAGAATGATTGGTAAATTTTTGTTCGACTTATGGCATTAAAAGTATTCTAGACAAACTAAATGAAAATGGGCGGAGCCACGCCCATTTTGAAATTTTCTTTTATTTTTGTATTTTTTGCATCATATCATTACTGGAGTTGAATTTTAATTTAATTTACTTATATACAGTAAAGATATTAAATTTTTTGTTAAAATTTGAATTTAAAAAATTTTTTTTAAAAGTGGGCGTGTTCTTCATCCAATTTTGCTAATTTTTATTTAGCACATATATAGTAATAGTAGTAACGTTCCTGCCAAATTTCATCATGATATCTTCAACGACTGCCAAATTACAGCTTGCAAAACTTTTAAATTACCTTCTGTATAAGTGGGCGGTGCCACGCCCATTGTTCAAAATCTTACTAATTTTCTATTCTGCGTCATACGTCAACCCATCTACCAAGTTTCATCGCTTTAACCGCCTTTGGCAATGAATTATCGAATTTTTTCGGTTTTTCGAAATTTTCGATATCGAAAAAGTGGGCGTGGTTAAGTCCGATATCGTTCATTTTAAATAGCGATCTGAGATGAGTGCCCAGGAATCTACATACCAAATTTCATCAAGATACCTCAAAATTTACTCAAGTTATCGTGTTAACGGACAGATGTACGAACGGACGGACGGACATGGCTCAATCAAATTTTTTTTCGATACTGATGATTTTGATATATGGAAGTCTATATCTATCTCGATTCCTTTATACCTGTACAACCAACCGTTATCCAGTCAAAGTTAATATACTCTGTGAGCTCTACTCAACTGAGTATAAAAATAATATGACAGATGTGGCGGCTACACCGCCGTCGTGAATGTAATCAGCGCTAATATTATTAAAATGAACCTTTTCTCAGAGAGCGAGAAGTTTCATATCAGGTCATCAGTAGCTTGTTCAATGACGACTAAAGAAAGAGAATAATAATATGTGTAGAGTGAGCAATATGAACTTATGTACATTAAATCAGTGTCAAGTCCGGTGATGTGAAAAATTTGAAGAGACAAGAGATATAAATGCTAATTTTGCAGCATAGTTTTTTGCTGATTCCAATCTGCATTCGCAGAGCCATGAAGCTGCCGGAAAAAACTAAGTTCCTCCTCTATGCCTTTCAATCCTCCGGTGAACGAAGCTTCCTCCGTTGTTGTCCTTCAGCAACGACGGCAATGTTTCCTATATTTCAGGACGAGCGTGACAGAGGTATGATGACTTCTCCACTGTTATGATGGCTTTCACTCCAAAACGATAACACTCCAACGATTAAGACTTCAGGGGTTCTGAGAAAAAAGTTTGAGCTTAACGTAAAAATATTTAAAAAATATTTTACAACTCCATTGGTTTATTATAAACGTTGAATTAAGATGTTCACCGTTTGCAGAAATATTCTGAATTATTTCTGTTGCTCCAAATGATGTCATTTGAAAACATGCATTAAATGTGCGAATTGACTTCAAGAACAGGCTATAATCTGGATCTGTACCCATGAGTAAGCCATGCAATGGTTCGGATGGAGTTTCAATTTCCATTAGTTGAAATTTCCGGATGAGCAACACATCCCGGCTGGCTCATTTTTAAATTTAAGTGCATGGCAATGCTGGCATTCCTTGTCCAAAGTACTATTGGCAACTTTGGAATGAGTGTAGTATTCAACATCAGGCTCATACTGGAATGCTAGTCGAAGAAATGAATTTGATGTAAATGTTCGATGACCATGTTGGCGGTGTTGGTCATTTGCTCTACGTCTGCCGATTTCGAATCTGCACGTGTCTCTCCGTTCTAATCGTCTTTGTTCGTTTCGTTCATCTCGTCTCTCTTGTGCTTGTGATGTACGCGACTGCGCCATGCTTATACGCGCATCTGCATTGTTTCGTTGGACTTGTTCTCTTGATCTTTGTGCTCTCCTATTTTCATGGTTTCTATGTTGAATTGTTCGACGACTCAAATTGGACCCTATGCGTCTTGCAGGCATTGTTGACTGTACATAAAACAGAAATATAAATCAAGTTAAAATACTTATTTGTGAAAAATTGTTACTCAATTTTGTATTTGCTTTCGTTTGCTCACGATTCGACTTACCTTTCACAATAATAAAATAATAATATTTATTAAACATGTACACGTAGGTTTTTATACTCGGTGTTCTTTGCACACAGAGTATATTAACTTTGATTGGATAACGGTAGGTTGTACAGTTATAAAGGAATCGAGATAGATATAGACTTGCATATATCAAAATCATCAGTATCGACAAAAAATTTGATTGGGCCTTGTCGGTCCGTCCGTCCGTCTGTCCGTTAACATGATAACTTGAGTAAATTTTGAGGTATCTTGATGAAATTTGGTATGTAGGTTCCTGGGCACTCATCTCAGATCGCTATTTAAAATGAACGATATCGTACTATAACCACGCCCACTTTTTCGATATCGAAAATTTCGAAAAACCAAAAAAGTGCGATAATTCATTACCAAAGACGGATAAAGCGATGAAACTTGGTAAGTGGGTTGAACTTATGACGCAGAACAGAAAATTAGTCCAATTTTGGACAATGGGCGTGGCACCGCCTACTTTTAAAAGAAGGTAATTTAACATAAAGGTTAAGTAAATAAGGTAATAAATAAACAAGGATAAATAAGGTAAATAAAATTAGTAAAAATCGTATGAAGAACACGCCCCTTTTAAAAAAAAATTTTGAAAGTCAAATTTTAACAAAAAATTGAATATCTTTACAGCATATAAGCAAATTATGTCAACATTCAACTCCAGTGGTGATATGGTGCAACAAAATACAAAAATAAAGAAAACTTCAAAATGGGCGTGGCTCCGCCCTTGTCTAGAATACTTTTAATGCCATAAGTCGAACAAAAATTTTCCAATCCTTGTGAAATTTGGTAGGGGCATACACTCTATGACGATAACTGTTTTCTGTGAAAATGGGCGAAATCGGTTGAAGCCACGCCCAGTTTTTATACACAGTCAACCGTCTGTCCTTCCGCTCGGCCGTTAACACGATAACCTAAGCAAAAATCGATATATCTTTACTAAGCTTAGTTCACGTACTTATCGGAACTCACTTTATATTGGTAAAAAACTGGCCGAAATCCGAATATGACCACGCCCACTTCTTCGATATCGAAAATTACGAAAAATGAAAAGAAATGCCATAATTCTATACCAAATACGAAAAAAGGGATGAAAAATGTTGATTGGATTGGTTTCTTGACGCAATATATAACTTTAGAAAAAACTTTGTAAAATGGGTGTGACACCTACCATATTAAGTACAAGAAAATGAAAAAATTCTGCAAGGCGAAATCAAAAGCCCTTGGAATCTTGGCAGGAAGATACAAACACATTCTAGAGTCACCCCTGGTCCAACTTTATGGCAATATCCCGAAATGGCGTCCACCTATAGAACTATGGCCACTCCCTTTTAAAATTCTCTTTAATACCTTCCATTTGATACCCATGTCATACAAACACATTCCAGGGTTACCAAAGGTTCATTTTCCTACATGGTGATTTTCCCTTGTTTTGTCTCCAAAGCTCTCAGCTGAGTATGTAATGTTCGGTTACCCTCGACCTTAGCCTTCCTTACTTGTTTGATATAAATTTTTTTTAATGAAGAATTAGTGCACTGCAAATTAAGGATAAATTCTCGACAATAGTAAAATTAACATTATAGTTGCACAAAAAAATTGATAATACATACAACATTCACTATTCCGTATTACAACGCGTACATATTTAAAATAATATTTAATTCAAACTGAATGTTCCCAATTTCTATTTAGCCTTGAGTTTTTGCGCTTACTTTGCCCTACCTATAAGTAAATTTTCGTTTGCTCAAGTTGTTTTTAAATTAAATTTACAGGGTAGATGAGAAAATTAAAATCGTTAAAGGAAACTTTAAAGTGAGGAATAATTTATCTGCCCGGTAAATTAAGTGAACTTATTGGATTGATGAGAAAACGGCCCTTCAAGTAGGAAATAACAAACTGTATATTTGCAGACTACAGTCATCACAATAGTAAACTTAACAAAAAAATTTAAGTTTATATACAACCTCTAATTGTTCCCTTTCCACTTTCTCTTTGTCCTCGTTTTCGCCTTCGGCTTTCTCTTCCTCTGCGTCTTCGCCTTCCTCTTCCTGATGTTGACGTTTGTTCATCACAAGCAAAATTTAATTTACAGGGCAGATGAGAAAACGACAATCGTTAAAGTTAACTTTAAAGTGAGGAATAATTTATCTGCCCGCTAAGTTAATTGGACTTTATTGTATTGATGAGAAAACGGCGCTTAAAGTAGCATATAACAAACTGCATATTTGCACACTAGAGTCATCACAAAATAAAAGTAGTAATCTTAGCAAAAAAATTTTAGTTTATATATAAGCTCTTACTGTTCGTCTTCCACTTCCTCTTCGTCTTCGTCTTCCTCTTCCTCTTCTTTTTTCTTTGTCTTCGTTGTCTTCGTCTTCCTTTTCCTCTTCCTCATTCCCTTCCCCTTCCTCGTCATCTTCCTCTTCTTCCTTTTCTTCTATCTCTACCTCTTTCTCTTCCTTGTAATAATTTCCTTATAATAAATTTCTTGAAATAGGTGGGTTCCTGTTCCACTTGCAGAAAAAAACTTCATGGTTGTATGTAATTTTGAATTCTGTATCATAAAAAAATTTAAAAAATTTTGCCAAAAAATAATAAAATAACTGGTGGACTACCCTTAACATGTATGAGACCATACCTAGATATTTGTTGACCGATTATCAGACCTACCCGATATAACACCCCTTTCATTTGATATCCATATCGTAAACACCCATCCACTGGTAGCCCTAGTCAATATTTAGGTCTAAATCCATCTGTCATCCACCCAATAAAGTTCAACTAACTTACCGGGCAGGTAAGCTATTCCTCACTTTAAAGTCAACTTTAACGATTTTCGGTTTCTCATGTGCCCTGTGAAATGAAGCTTGCATTTGATTTAGATTTCGCAACGTCACTGTAATACGTTCACATTAAAAGCGTGCTATTTTTTTTTTTGTTGTATACTTTTAAGCTTGACATAATATGCTTTAATTTAAACCTAAGTAAAGAATATATTGTTGCCGCTGAACCTGATAAGTCACAGCGGTTCGAATCTCACTGGCACCTCTATTTGATTAGATCTTTTTTTTTACGTTAAAAGCTAAAAATTAATTTTAAAGGGCAGATGAGCTGCCGCTAAATTTTTCCGGCCGGTAATTTAAAGAATTTGAGCAAACGAAAACTCACTTGTAAGCAGGATAAAGTGAAAGGTAAAATTAAAGGCTAGATGAAAAAATGGCCCTTAAGCTAACATCAAAAGATTCTATTGGATACCCATATTTTACAAACACATCCAAGGGTTACCCAGGTCCATATTTTGGTCTAGTCAAAGTTAATATACTCTGTGAGCTCTACTCAACTGAGTATAAAAATAATATGACAGATGTGGCGGCTACACCGCCGTCGTGAATGTAATCAGCGCTAATATTATTAAAATGAACCTTTTCTCAGAGAGCGAGAAGTTTCATATCAGGTCATCAGTGGCTTGTTCAATGACGACTAAAGAAAGAGAATAATAATATGTGTAGAGTGAGCAATATGAACGTATGTACATTAAATCAGTGTCAAGTCCGGTGATGTGAAAAATTTGAAGAGACAAGAGATATAAATGCTAATTTTGCAGCATAGTTTTTTGCTGATTCCAATCTGCATTCGCAGAGCCATGAAGCTGCCGGAAAAAACTAAGTTCCTCCTCTATGCCTTTCAATCCTCCGGTGAACGAAGCTTCCTCCGTTGTTGTCCTTCAGCAACGACGGCAATGTTTCCTATATTTCAGGACGAGCGTGACAGAGGTATGATGACTTCTCCACTGTTATGATGGCTTTCACTCCAAAACGATAACACTCCAACGATTAAGACTTCAGGGGTTCTGAGAAAAAAGTTTGAGCTTAACGTAAAAATATTTAAAAAATATTTTACAACTCCATTGGTTTATTATAAACGTTGAATTAAGATGTTCACCGTTCGCAGAAATATTCTGAATTATTTCTGTTGCTCCAAATGATGTCATTTGAAAACATGCATTAAATGTGCGAATTGACTTCAAGAACAGGCTATAATCTGGATCTGTACCCATGAGTAAGCCATGCAATGGTTCGGATGGAGTTTCAATTTCCATTAGTTGAAATTTCCGGATGAGCAACACATCCCGGCTGGCTCATTTTTAAATTTAAGTGCATGGCAATGCTGGCATTCCTTGTCCAAAGTACTATTGGCAACTTTGGAATGAGTGTAGTATTCAACATCAGGCTCATACTGGAATGCTAGTCGAAGAAATGAATTTGATGTAAATGTTCGATGACCATGTTGGCGGTGTTGGTCATTTGCTCTACGTCTGCCGATTTCGAATCTGCACGTGTCTCTCCGTTCTAATCGTCTTTGTTCGTTTCGTTCATCTCGTCTCTCTTGTGCTTGTGATGTACGCGACTGCGCCATGCTTATACGCGCATCTGCATTGTTTCGTTGGACTTGTTCTCTTGATCTTTGTGCTCTCCTATTTTCATGGTTTCTATGTTGAATTGTTCGACGACTCAAATTGGACCCTATGCGTCTTGCAGGCATTGTTGACTGTACATAAAACAGAAATATAAATCAAGTTAAAATACTTATTTGTGAAAAATTGTTACTCAATTTTGTATTTGCTTTCGTTTGCTCACGATTCGACTTACCTTTCACAATAATAAAATAATAATATTTATTAAACATGTACACGTAGGTTTTTATACTCGGTGTTCTTTGCACACAGAGTATATTAACTTTGATTGGATAACGGTAGGTTGTACAGTTATAAAGGAATCGAGATAGATATAGACTTGCATATATCAAAATCATCAGTATCGACAAAAAATTTGATTGGGCCTTGTCGGTCCGTCCGTCCGTCTGTCCGTTAACATGATAACTTGAGTAAATTTTGAGGTATCTTGATGAAATTTGGTATGTAGGTTCCTGGGCACTCATCTCAGATCGCTATTTAAAATGAACGATATCGTACTATAACCACGCCCACTTTTTCGATATCGAAAATTTCGAAAAACCAAAAAAGTGCGATAATTCATTACCAAAGACGGATAAAGCGATGAAACTTGGTAAGTGGGTTGAACTTATGACGCAGAACAGAAAATTAGTCCAATTTTGGACAATGGGCGTGGCACCGCCTACTTTTAAAAGAAGGTAATTTAACATAAAGGTTAAGTAAATAAGGTAATAAATAAACAAGGATAAATAAGGTAAATAAAATTAGTAAAAATCGTATGAAGAACACGCCCCTTTTAAAAAAAAATTTTGAAAGTCAAATTTTAACAAAAAATTGAATATCTTTACAGCATATAAGCAAATTATGTCAACATTCAACTCCAGTGGTGATATGGTGCAACAAAATACAAAAATAAAGAAAACTTCAAAATGGGCGTGGCTCCGCCCTTGTCTAGAATACTTTTAATGCCATAAGTCGAACAAAAATTTTCCAATCCTTGTGAAATTTGGTAGGGGCATACACTCTATGACGATAACTGTTTTCTGTGAAAATGGGCGAAATCGGTTGAAGCCACGCCCAGTTTTCATACACAGTCAACCGTCTGTCCTTCCGCTCGGCCGTTAACACGATAACCTAAGCAAAAATCGATATATCTTTACTAAGCTTAGTTCACGTACTTATCTGAACTCACTTTATATTGGTAAAAAACTGGCCGAAATCCGAATATGACCACGCCCACTTCTTCGATATCGAAAATTACGAAAAATGAAAAGAAATGCCATAATTCTATACCAAATACGAAAAAAGGGATGAAAAATGTTGATTGGATTGGTTTCTTGACGCAATATATAACTTTAGAAAAAACTTTGTAAAATGGGTGTGACACCTACCATATTAAGTACAAGAAAATGAAAAAATTCTGCAAGGCGAAATCAAAAGCCCTTGGAATCTTGGCAGGAAGATACAAACACATTCTAGAGTCACCCCTGGTCCAACTTTATGGCAATATCCCGAAATGGCGTCCACCTATAGAACTATGGCCACTCCCTTTTAAAATTCTCTTTAATACCTTCCATTTGATACCCATGTCATACAAACACATTCCAGGGTTACCAAAGGTTCATTTTCCTACATGGTGATTTTCCCTTGTTTTGTCTCCAAAGCTCTCAGCTGAGTATGTAATGTTCGGTTACCCTCGACCTTAGCCTTCCTTACTTGTTTGATATAAATTTTTTTTAATGAAGAATTAGTGCACTGCAAATTAAGGATAAATTCTCGACAATAGTAAAATTAACACTATAGTTGCACAAAAAAATTGATAATACATACAACATTCACTATTCCGTATTACAACGCGTACATATTTAAAATAATATTTAATTCAAACTGAATGTTCCCAATTTCTATTTAGCCTTGAGTTTTTGCGCTTACTTTGCCCTACCTATAAGTAAATTTTCGTTTGCTCAAGTTGTTTTTAAATTAAATTTACAGGGTAGATGAGAAAATTAAAATCGTTAAAGGAAACTTTAAAGTGAGGAATAATTTATCTGCCCGGTAAATTAAGTGAACTTATTGGATTGATGAGAAAACGGCCCTTCAAGTAGGAAATAACAAACTGTATATTTGCAGACTACAGTCATCACAATAGTAAACTTAACAAAAAAATTTAAGTTTATATACAACCTCTAATTGTTCCCTTTCCACTTTCTCTTTGTCCTCGTTTTCGCCTTCGGCTTTCTCTTCCTCTGCGTCTTCGCCTTCCTCTTCCTGATGTTGACGTTTGTTCATCACAAGCAAAATTTAATTTACAGGGCAGATGAGAAAACGACAATCGTTAAAGTTAACTTTAAAGTGAGGAATAATTTATCTGCCCGCTAAGTTAATTGGACTTTATTGTATTGATGAGAAAACGGCGCTTAAAGTAGCATATAACAAACTGCATATTTGCACACTAGAGTCATCACAAAATAAAAGTAGTAATCTTAGCAAAAAAATTTTAGTTTATATATAAGCTCTTACTGTTCGTCTTCCACTTCCTCTTCGTCTTCGTCTTCCTCTTCCTCTTCTTTTTTCTTTGTCTTCGTTGTCTTCGTCTTCCTTTTCCTCTTCCTCATTCCCTTCCCCTTCCTCGTCATCTTCCTCTTCTTCCTTTTCTTCTATCTCTACCTCTTTCTCTTCCTTGTAATAATTTCCTTATAATAAATTTCTTGAAATAGGTGGGTTCCTGTTCCACTTGCAGAAAAAAACTTCATGGTTGTATGTAATTTTGAATTCTGTATCATAAAAAAATTTAAAAAATTTTGCCAAAAAATAATAAAATAACTGGTGGACTACCCTTAACATGTATGAGACCATACCTAGATATTTGTTGACCGATTATCAGACCTACCCGATATAACACCCCTTTCATTTGATATCCATATCGTAAACACCCATCCACTGGTAGCCCTAGTCAATATTTAGGTCTAAATCCATCTGTCATCCACCCAATAAAGTTCAACTAACTTACCGGGCAGGTAAGCTATTCCTCACTTTAAAGTCAACTTTAACGATTTTCGGTTTCTCATGTGCCCTGTGAAATGAAGCTTGCATTTGATTTAGATTTCGCAACGTCACTGTAATACGTTCACATTAAAAGCGTGCTATTTTTTTTTTTGTTGTATACTTTTAAGCTTGACATAATATGCTTTAATTTAAACCTAAGTAAAGAATATATTGTTGCCGCTGAACCTGATAAGTCACAGCGGTTCGAATCTCACTGGCACCTCTATTTGATTAGATCTTTTTTTTTACGTTAAAAGCTAAAAATTAATTTTAAAGGGCAGATGAGCTGCCGCTAAATTTTTCCGGCCGGTAATTTAAAGAATTTGAGCAAACGAAAACTCACTTGTAAGCAGGATAAAGTGAAAGGTAAAATTAAAGGCTAGATGAAAAAATGGCCCTTAAGCTAACATCAAAAGATTCTATTGGATACCCATATTTTACAAACACATCCAAGGGTTACCCAGGTCCATATTTTGGTCTATATCTCGAGACTCTAGTCACCAACAGGTATGAAAGCTACCCTGTACTAAAGCAGTCATCAACAGCTTTCATTTGATATCCATATTGTATAAACACTGTGTAGGGGTATACGGGCCCACGTTTTGGCCGATATCAAGAGAACCGAGTCACCAATAGGTATGAAAACCACCCTGAACTAAAGCACTCGTCAACGGCTTTCATTTGA
The DNA here is from genome assembly GCF_040869045.1 of Eurosta solidaginis. Lineage (NCBI taxonomy): Eukaryota > Metazoa > Arthropoda > Insecta > Diptera > Tephritidae > Eurosta > Eurosta solidaginis. The sequence goes on along the minus strand of NW_027137019.1, from coordinate 66,829 downwards.
TATCCATATTGTACAAACACTGTCTAGGGGTACCCGGGTCCACGTTTTGACCTATATTTTGAGACCCTAGTCACCAAGGGGTACGAAAAATATCCCCTATCAAAGTACTCATAAACAGCTTCCATTTGATATTCATATTGTACAAACACATCCCAGGAATACCCAGGTCCACGTTTTGATCTCAAGACCCTAGCCACCTAGCGAAAAAAGGTAGACGTTGGCCGATTCTCAGACCTACCCAGTATGCTCACCAAATTTCATCGGTTTAGCCGTTTCGGAGGAGCTATGCTGCTAACACCGTGACACAAGAACTTTATATATTAGATTACGATATTAGATCCAGTGTTATTTTAAAGAAGGCAACAAGATAAAACTTGGTGAAGTATCTGCGTTGTCGTCCGCAAAAAGCAGTTAATGAAACATGTTGCGTTAACCTATACGTATACGTACAATTTATCTCAGCTGTCAAAAATGGGATGTCCTAACGCGCCTCAAAATCATAGCCTTCACCATCAACTTACATCAATTCGAAGGTTAAGAAGCCAACTTTTTCAAAAATCGAAAGTTGCTACCAAAATTCTTTTCGTGAGCAGCCCTTCGATGAAAAAGAGCTATTTTTGCTTCGGATTTGTAATCCTGGCATTAATTCGAGTTTTTTGATATCCCATTTGATAATTTAGAATAAATTTTCGGTGAAAATCATAAATTAAACCTTTACTATGTAAAATACCCCAAAATTATTCTGAAGTGCCCACATTTGATTTTGAGGATGATGGCACCTATGGCCAATAGGGCTGACCACATTCGACACGGCGCCTACAGACCACAACCACAATAAAGCAAAGCTTGACGCAACCGTAGCCTTTTGATTGCTTTGAAAGCAACCAATATAAATCACAGCAACTAGTAGCGAAAAATTTAGAAAAAAACATTAATTATGCTTAAAAAAAAGCCCAAAAGAATGATTTCAGCTTTTATTATCTGTTATTTACTTCTATTTTAGTTTTTATTGACAAAATAAAAAGGACGCCACTCACTGTCGCTTCCCAAAAATAGAATTAGGTTTAATCTGCCCTGCAAAAATCGTTGGATCATATGCACCACTGGAGTACTTACCATTATACTCCGCTGTAATGCACCACTGGACCAACTCGTGTTTCTACACTAACATTTTATAAGCCGATCATTGCTCGTTTTTAGCGATTTTAATCACTACACGATGTTTTTTGGACTGTGGGTACTCCGCAGAGCTAGAGTATATTTTTTGTATGAATTGTAATTAATTTTGGAGCACTCGGTTGGTCCATAGCGAGTACACCATACATGCATGCATGGAGTACTCGCGATTTTTGCAGGGTGGCTACAACAGCTTTCGTGATTGATTTCCGGTCTGCTCTGTCGCGCCGAAAATGGCGACGCTGATAAGAACATTTGTAACAAGTAAGGAAGGCTAAGTTCGGGTGTAACCGAACATTACATACTCAGTTGAGAGCTATGGAGACAAAATAAGGGAAAATCACCATGTAGGAAAACGAACCTAGGGTAACCCTGGAATGTGTTTGTATGACACGTGTATCAAATGGAAGGTATTAAAGAGTATTTAAAGAGGGAGTGAGCCATAGTTCTATAGGTGGACGCCATTTAGGGATATCGCCATAAAGGTGGACCAGGGCTGACTCTAGAATTTTTGTGTACGATATGAGTATCAAATGAAAGGTGTTAATGAGTATTTTAAAAGGTGGGCCTTAGTTCTATAGGTGGACGCCTTTTCAATATATCACCATAAAGGTGGACCAGGGGTGACTCTAGAATTTGTTTGTACGGTATGGGTATCAAATGAAAGGTGTTAATGAGTATTTTAAAAGGAGTGGGCCTTAGTTTTATAGGTGGAAGCCGTTTCGAGATATCGCCATAAAGGTGGGCCAGGGGTGACTCTAGAATGCGTCTGCACAATATGGGTATCAAACGAAAGGTGTTAATAAGTATTTTAAAAGGGAGTGGGTCTCAGTTCTATAGTTGGACCAGGGGTGACTCTAGAATGTGTTTGTACGATATGGGTATCACATTAAAGGAATAAAGGGTTTTAAAAGGGAGTGGTGGTAGTTGTATATGTGAAGGCGTTTTCGAGATATCGACCAAAATGTGGACCAGGGTGACCCAGAACATCATCGGTCGGGTACCGCTAATTTATTTATACATATATATAATACCACGAATAGTATTCCTGCCAAGATTACAAGGACTTTTGATTTCGCCCTGCAGAACTTTTTCATTTTCTTGTACTTAATATGGTAGGAGTCACACCCATTTTACAAAGTTTTTTCCAAAGTTATATTTTGCGTCAAAAAACTAATCCAATCACCATGTTTCATCCATTTTTTTGTATTTGATATAGAATTATGGCATTTTTTTCAATTTTCGAAATATTCGATATCGAAAAAGTGGGCGTGGTCACAGTCTAATTTCGGCCATTTTTTATACCAATACAAAGTGAGTTCAGATAAGTACGGGAACTGAGTTTAGTAAAGATATATCGATTAATAAAGATATTCGATATCAAGTTATCGTGTTAACGGCCGAGCGGAAGGACAGACGGTCGACTGTGTATAAAAACTGGGCGTGGCTTCAACCGATTTTCGCCCAAATTTCACAAGGATTGGTAAATTTTTGTTCGACTTATGGCATTAAAAGTATCCTGGACAAATGAAATGAAAAAGGGCGGAGTCACGCCCATTTTTAAATTTTCTTTTATTTTTGTATTTTGTTGCACCATATCATTACTGGAGTTGAAAGTTGACATAAGTTACTGTAAAGATATTAATTTTTAAATTACCTTCTTTTAAAAGTGAGCGGTGCCACGCCCCTTATCCAAAATTTTATTAATTTTCTCTTTTTCGTCATATGTTCAACCCACCTACCAAGTTTCATCGCTTTATCCGTCTTTGGTAATGAATTATCGCACTTCTTCGGTTTTTAGAAATTTTCGATATCGAAAAAGTGGGCGTGGTTATAGTCCGATATTGTTCATTTTAAATAGCAATCTGAGATGAGTGCCCAGGAACGTACATACCAAATTTCATCAAGATAACTCAAAATTTACTCAAATAATCGTGTTAACGGACGGACGGACGGACATGGCTCAATCAAATTTTTTTCGATATTGATGATTTTGATATATGGAAGTCTATATCTATCTCGATTCCTTTATACCTGTACAACCAACCGTTATCCAGTCAAAGTTAATATACTCTGTGAGCTCTACTCAACTGAGTATAAAAATAATATGACAGATGTGGCTGCTACACCGCCGTCGTGAATGTAATCAGCCCTAATATTATTAAAATGAACCTTTTCTCAGAGAGCGAGAAGTTTCATATCAGGTCATCAGTGGCTTGTTCAATGACGACTAAATAAAGAGAATAATAATATGTGTGGAGTGAGCGCGAATAATTATTTCACTATTTTTGTGATTGTAGCAGCGTAAGTGTGACAAGAAAAATTTTAAATTTAGGTACATTCGATTATTGAACACAAAAACAAAAACGTTTAAACAGCAACATATCGGTACTCTGATGTACCTAGTTTTTGTAGCAATATAGCAGCATTACATATATACTACCAACATTCTCTTTTTGAAATTACGTGGACTGCCCTCAAGCCCTTAGGAATCGATGTGTGCGTCTGTGTATATGTACATAACATATATGTGTGTGTATTGTTTACAGCAAAGCACTGTTGCCATTGCCCAGTTTGCATGCATGCTTATGCAAACATCAACTTTTGGAATTACAATTTTCAGTGGTGTAAATGGCAGAAACAAATACTGAATACGAATTTCTATTCCATTTATTTGTAACCTGCAATTTCATATAATAATTTCGAGATTTTTCAACAAAATTTGAAACAATCATTAGGCCGTTTTGTATATTAACTGCAAACGGTCCAAACATAGCACACAAAATATTTAATAGGCAACTCTGTCATGTGAGAGAGCGATCAGCTGACACGTTCTTACGGAAAAAATCTAAATTGATTTGACTTCTACGTTACGGGCTACGTACGTACGTACGTTCAACGTCGGTGAGTTTTCGTTTACACTGCACACTCATAAGTTAGGTCGTGTCAGCTGACACGGTTTTTTAAACTGTTATATATATGTTGACTTGACAGGCTGCACGGCCGGCCGGCCAGCGCGAATTTTGTAATTAAAATTTAAGTAACTTCCCGATAAGCTACAAGCTTGGAATATAGTTCAGAACCCGATGACAATGCAATAATAAGAAAAAAATCCCCGCTTTGTGGCGCAAGGTTCCAGATATTCACAAAAATCGTATTTGTGGTCCGATGTCGCTCATATTTGGAACACATAATATATACAAGAATGGAAAGCGACCTATTGAAAAAAATCGCCGCTGGGTGGCGCAAGGATCGAGATATTCACAAAAATCGTATTTGTGGTCCGATTTGGCTCATATTTGGAAATCATATTTGACGTACAGAAAAAGAAACAGCTTTAGAAAAAAGAAAAATAAGTGTGTGCGGTGCAAACCCAGGGGAAGTTTTCTTCTTTAATTTAGCATTTCGCCGTCTATCACGAGCGCGGTTGTTATCTTCCGGCATATCGGTCCCTAAACGTAACCAACAAAATTATGAAAATTCATTTGTTTACAGATATCGATAATTCTATTTCTCACAAAATATCACAACCGTAATAAATTCCATTACAAAGACAAATCAAATGCAGTTATGATGTAAGTGACGTTTCGCACTAAATGATTAAAAAAAACATATATTAAAGATAAAAAAAGAAATATATGAAAAAAAAAACAATTAGAAAAAGTAGCCAGCCTCGAACCCGCGACCTTTGCGGGCTCATTCGCACGCTTACCACATGTGGCATATAGACGTTTTCATTTTCATGTCAAATGCCGTACTTAAGATTGTCTATGGTGCTTTTGCTATATGAGTGTTGCGTGTTCGTAAAATTCCACACACACATATACATACAAAGAATCACTAGCTGCTATATGAGTGTGGTGTTTTGAATTATAAACTCTGAAATAAAGGAATGGTGATTTTATACTCTAAAAACTCTGAAATAAATGAATGGTGATTTTATACTCTGAAAATCTGTTTGTTGACAGATATCGGTAATTCTGAAGAGTAACCCTCTTTAAATTAAACTAAGGAATATTTTTAGACTTTTAATTTTATTATTGTTAATCAAATTTCTACAAAAGATACAAGTGGCTTATGATAACTAAAATATGAAACATATGTCTTAGTTTCGATTTGATCAATGTTCCTTTGAAACACGGCGCCAATTGCTGTTTTTGATCGCGTTGTAGATTCAGTGCGACTGCTGCAAAGCTTTAAATTAAATTTGGTGGCGAGAAATTCAATTAATGAGATCGATGTATCCGAGGCAAAATTTACATTGAAAGTCTTTTGTGCTATATTTTATTAAACCCTCGTGGATGAATTCAATAATTTTAGTTATTGCTTTATTGGGAGAAATATAAATTGCTACAATTACAATTGTTTTGTTGTTACCCAATGTACTCTGACAAGCACATATTTTTCCCACCTTAGAAATATGAACGGACATTGATTCCAATTGTTTTGCGTTGAGTGTTGTTTGTGGAGTAACAACACTACCCCGGTCATGTGTGTTATGGTAGATTGCAACCCCACCAGCTCTTGTATATGGTATTTTAAATTGGATTACTTTATCGAAATTGGGAATGTCTAAAGACGTATCATTATCAATCCATGTCTCGGCGTGGCAATTAAAAGTGAATAATGACACCCCATTTCTCGTATTTATAAAATCATATAATACATTTTCAATTTTTTCAAGTCGACTCAAGTTAAGCCTTTCAAATTCAGCTCGCAACTCAATTGTGGATACTGTTGGTCTCCGGCCGTGATAAAATGTTGTATCATTTTTTTTTGAGACAAGATGAAGCCCTTGGATCGATGTTACTCGTTATAATGCGACTTATAGTAGCTGTTGAGCATGTGATTTATCATACTGGTAGACGATCTCACCAAATGTACCGCCTTGTGACTTATGAGTCGTTATTGTGTGTTAGAATGGTGATTTTATAATTAGCTTTTAACTCTCTGGCACCGGAGTGTGGTTTTTAACTCTCAAATAAAAGAATGGTGATTTTATACTTAAAAAAAAAAATTAGAAACAGTAGACAACGTCGAACCCACGACCTTTGCATGCTCGTTCGCACGCTTACCACATGAGCCATATTAACGCTTTCATTTTCATGTCAACTGCCGTACTTAAGATTGTCTATGGTGCTTTTGCTATATGAGTGTGGTGTGGTTGTCGCTTCGCAACAACAACATTCATATGGTTGTTGTCTTCCAATTTCATTACAGTTTTTCTCAAATGCATGCCGCTATAGAAGTAAACTTCAAAAATTCACGCTAGGTGTCGACAAATTGAGATATTCAAAAAACTCGTACTTGTCCGTCCGATTTGGCTCTTTGAACAAATATTATATACAGTCCGGTAGAAGTGACATCAAAATTCCTTTGGAGCATATAAGTTCAAATTTTGTTAGTGAAATTTCTGTAAAAAATTCATTTCCCGGTAGGAGTGACATCAAAATACTTTGGAACACGTAAGTTCAAATTTTGCTAGAAAAATTTCAATATAAAAATTCTAGTCCCGTTAGAAGAGACGTCAAAATACTTTGGAGCACATAAGTTCAAATTTTGTTAGTGCAATTTCATTAAAAAAATTCATTTCCCGGTAGAAGTGAACTCAAAATACTTTGGAGCACATAAGTTCAAATTTTGTTAGTGAAATTTCAGTATAAAAATTCTAGTCATGTTAGAAGAGACGTCAAAATACTTTGGAGCACATAAGTTCAAATTTTGTTAGTGAAATTTTATTACAAAAATTCATTTCCCGGTAGAAGTGACGCCAAAATACTTTGGGGCACATAAGTTCAAATGTTGCTAGTGAAATTTCAGTATAAAAATCCTAGTCCCGTTAGAAGAGACGTCAAAATACTTTGGAGCACATAAATTCAAATTATGCTAGTGAAATTTCAGTATAATAAAATAAATAAAAAAAAATTTAAGTTAAACGGTTTTATTGAAAGCAATACTTATGTTTAAGCGACAGTCATCAACAGCCAACTTCATCAACCTCGTATTTTTTTTATAAATATTTTAAAGCCCTGAATTTGAACTGAATTTATACTGATATTATAGATATAGCTTCTACGTACATATAAGTATTTACTAAATATGCTACATATACTACATTATTATTTAATGTATATTCATTATATTTAAGATTATGAATCCATTATATTTACGACTCATAAGTTTTGCCAAGGCGTATAATAGTGTAACGAATTTACTGCAAATCCTCTTATTTGCAATCTTCTGCTGAGTTCGAACCACTAAACTGTTGAATAAATAACTCCAATATTTAATAATGCAAATTGGCCTTTATTAAAGTACTTCACAATAACACTCAACGAATAGCTTGCTTAATAACCAAACTGATTGATAGCTCAAATGAAACTTTACTATCCAAAATAATACTGCTATTGCTCGCTAGATATCGTCTTTATCGAAACTGCTTGACAACTCAAATCAAACTGAATTCCAGCGCCTCTACATCTGTCGCCTTTTATACTCTTTGATTTTAACATTCGCAACTTCTAGGCGCTTCCAGAATCTACTAGTCCATTAGCTCTCAAACATCTCAGCTGTAACTACAATTGCACAATTTTATAGTTTTTCTCATTGCATACTTATAGGAGTATCTCAGATATATGCATGTATTTGTGCATTGACTCTCCGCTGCTCGTATACGTACATGGTACATATATGTAGACGCAGTTATTGTTTCGTTTATGTAGATACATGATGATTTAATTATTGATGTGCATTCACGTCGCTGCTTAGCATCGGCTTAGAGATAGCAGCACCCTTAGTTTTGCTAATATTCGTAACACCGCCCTCCACCTAAGTCTGATCGTCCCGATCAGACAAATCTCTCGATCTAAACGCTGCTAGCATCGCCAAATGTACCACTCTTCTATTTCGTGATTTCCCAATTGCTTGTATGCGGTAGACGACATCACTGATCGTCTCCACAACTCTGTAAGGGCCTTCCCAACTGCACTGATATTTGAATGGAACACCTTTCCGCCGGTGAGGGTTGTATAGCAGTACCAAATCTCCCTCCTGGAAACCTTCCAACTTATTTTCCTTGTCGTACCTGTGTTTCATCTTACTACTCATTATCCTGGATCGTTCCCTCGCACTCTGTTGCTGAGCCAATGAACTACTTCGTAGAGCTTGTGCTTGACGGATTGGTTTCGCATACTCAGCATCGTTCCCACGTTTCACAACAGTAGTGCGCTCTGGCTTGAAACTAACCTCGCATTTTTTCTGGAAATTCGTTGCTTCGTTTTCCTGCGTCTTTTAGGTTTTGTCAATGCCAGTGTTTCTCTCGCAGGTACTTTTGGTGTTGTTTTATTTGACCCATTCGACCTATTAACCTTTGCCTTTGACTTCCGTGGTTTATGTCGAGTCTTCTCCACCAGTACTCGATTACTACTGAACCCTTTTTCCAAACTAAAGTTAAGGGGTATTTCCTGGTTCTTATAGCGCATAATTTTTCTCCGCATATCGATCCTGATGTCATGGTCAACTAAGAAGTCCACTCCCAATATGACTTCATCAACAATCTCCGCCACAATGAATTTGTGTAGAACCATGACCTTTCCAATTAATACCTCACATACCACTTCTCCTTGGACTTGGTTATACTCGCCAGTGACCGTACACAACCTTGCTCCAGGTAACGTTTTTACTCTCCTGTTGATCAAGTCAGATCGAATTAAGGAATGAGATGCCCCCGTATCTACAGTCAGTACAGGCTCTTTACCATCCACACTCCCTCTGATGGTAAGACTGCTTGATTTCCTTCCAATTTGCGACACAGATATCACAGGCCATTCAATAGCCGGGGCAAGTTTTCGTTCTTTACATCCGACACGCTCTTGCTCATTTCCGCCAGCTTTGCGTTTACGGCCACCCACATTGTTGGAACTACTAGGATCAAGATCGCAATGACGGGCAATGTGACCGGGCTTCCCGCATTTGAAGCATTTGATAACTTTTTCACTCCGCTTTTGCGATCCTTTCAGCGCCTCCAATATTGCGTCTACCCACTCTGGCCTTTATATTTCCACACGGCGTGCTTTGAATGCGGGCTTACTCAAAAGCGACGCTGTTTCTTGAGTCAGTGCATGGGATACCGTTTCAGAAAATGTTAGTTTTGGATTTGCATATGTAGCCCGCTTCGTTTCCACATCTCGTTTGCCATTTATGAAGCTCTGGATTTTTACCCTTTCAGTGTATTCCACGGGTGCGTCCGCATTTGCAAGATGAGCTAATCTTTCAATATCTGAAGCAAACCCCTGCAATGTCTCATTTGCTTTTTGGTAGCGGTTTTGCAACTTAATTTGGAATATCTGTTTCTAGGCTCGCTTCCGTAACGTCTCTCTAAAGCGCTCATCAATGTTTCGTAGTTGTTCCGCTCGTACTCTGGATGGTCTGTAAGATTTCCGCAGCTGGTCCTTTTAAAACTACGAACAATGCAGCAGCTTTAACTTCAGCATTCCAGTTGTTCACTGTTGCGGTCTTCTCAAATTGTAGCTTAAAGACCTGGAAAGGAACAGAACCGACAAAGGATGGTGTTTTTACCTTTGGATTACTCGTTGAAACTGCTGGGCGATTTAGTTGCAACTGCTCGATACGTCCTCTCAAAGCATCCACCTCGGCCTCGATTTTTTCTTCAAACTGTAAAATTTATGTATATTGCTCCTCTAACTTCGAGGAAATACGTTCTTCTTGCTCTTCCAGTTGAGCAGAGATCTGCGATGATATCTGTGGAAATTTGCGCCGGCATTTCGGATATCCGTGCCTCTTGTGCTTCAATCTTCGCTGTTATACGGTTCTCCTGCGATTCCAGCTGAGATGACATTTGCGACGACATTTCGAATATACGCGTTTCTTGTGCTTCTATCTTCGATGTTATTTCTGACGACATTTCTGCAATATGTGTCTTCTGCGTTTCTAGCTGTGATGCCATATATGTCTTCTGCTCTTCCAGTTGAGATGACACTGTCGATGTTTGAGCAGATATTGCAGCTAAAATCATGTTCAAGTCTGTGCTGGTAATCGTCTGCGATGTTTCGTTTTTCTCTTCAATTTTTGTTGTCTCCTCGCCATCAAGATGAAAGACATACTCTTCCACATCAATTCCTTCTGCTTCCGTTGCCTCTCGTAGCCGTGCCTGAAGTTCAAGTTTAACGCCGCTTGTATTCAATACACGGCTCTCCAACTCCTTCTTCCGTTGCTGGATCTGCAATTCACTGAACTTTGCCATGTCCTTGTTGTCCTCTGGAATTTATTCAACAATTCCTCTTCTGACACCAATTGTAACGAATTTACTGCAAATCCTTTTATTTGCAATCTTCTGCTGAGTTCGAACCACTAAACTGTTGTATAAATAACTCCAATATTTAATAATGCAAAATGGCCTTTTTTAAAGTACTTCACAATAACACTCAACGAATAGCTTGCTTAATAACCAAACTGATTGATAGCTCAAATGAAACTTTACTATCCAAAATAATACTGATATTGCTCGCTAGATATCGTCTTAATCGAAACTGCTTGACAACTCAAATCAAACTGAATTCCAGCGCCTCTACATCTGTAGCCTTTTATACTCGTTGATTTTAACATTCGCATATTCTAGGCGCTTCCAGAATCTACTAGTCCATTAGCTCTCAAACATCTCAGCTGTAACTACAATTGCACAATTTTATAGTTTTCCTCATTGCATACTTATAGGAGTATCTCAGATATATGCATGTATTTGTACATTGACTTTCCGCTGCTGGTATACGTACATGGTACATATATGTAGACGCAGTTATTGTTTCGTTTATGCAGATACATGATGATTGAATTATTGATGTGCATTCACGTCACTGCTTAGCATCGGCTTAGAGATAGCAGCACCCCTTAGTTTTGCTAATATTCGTAACAATAGCTCACACTTCGCCGCTCTTGCAAACCCATCCATGAGTTGATAGATGGGTTTTGCATGTACATATATATATGTATATTGTTGACATTTCTTGTCGTATTATTATTCAGGCTAGAATTTAACCATCCCGGAGTGACCTAAGAAAAATTGTATTGAAAATTGTAAATCGGATTGAAAACCCTCCACCAATTAAAAGAGATAATTCGTTTTAATTTTACAAAGTGCCTTTTGTATGTGAGAAGTAGTTTCCTTAAAAGAAAAGGAACGAATTACTTTTGCAAGTTGTGCAAAAGGAGCACTATCAGTTTTCCCCGACATTGTGAAATTAAGCCAGCAGCAACTCCATTCGCCACCGCCGCTGTATCTCCATCGCCTCCATCCTCACGACATCACCGCAGCAGTCATAACCGCGGCCACTAAAAAGGAGGTAACACTATTTTGCCACCCCTATAACCAGTGCTCCTTCGTCGCCACTAGGCACATAAACGATAAAATTAAAGGAAAATTTGATTCTCGGGGATTCGTAATTTCCCGCCAAAAGTTGAAATTTCCCGCCAAAATTGCTCAGTTTCCCGCCAAAACCTGCACATACCATTTCGTATATATACATATATATATATATATTAGGCCGGGTCGATTTGTGGGGAGGAAAAAAAATCGGCCATTGCTCTGTGAAAATCATATTCTAGGGATCAAAATAAGAAACTTTGCCGAAGGAACCATACCTCTAAAACGAATTCTAATGTCCCCCCTTTCGGTCGTAGGGGCAAATTTTGAAAAATCCCACTTTGAAATGCCTATGTTTTTTCTTTTTGTAGTTTATTTTTATACTCAGTTGAGCAGAGCTCACAGAGTATATTAAGTTTGATTGGATAACGGTTGGTTGTACAGGTATAAAGGAATCGAGATAGATATAGACTTCCATATATCAAAATCATCAGGATCCGTCCGTCCGTTAACACGATAACTTGAGTAAATTTTGAGGTATCTTGATGAAATTTTGTATGTAGGTTTCTGAGCACTCATCTCAGATCGCTATTTAAAATGAACGATATCGGACTTTAACCACGCCCACTTTTTCGATATCAAAAATTTCGAAAAACCGAAAAAGTGCAATAATTCATTACCAAAGACAGATAAAGCGATGCAATTTGGTAGGTGAGTTGAACTTATGACGCAGAATAGAAAATTGGTAAAATTTTGGACAATGGGCGTGGCACCGCCCACTTTTAAAAGAAGGTAATTTAAAAGTTTTGCAAGCTTTAATTTGGCAGTCGTTGAAGATATCATGATGAAATTTGGCAAGGACGTTACTCCTATTACTATATGTACGCTTAACAAAAATTAGCAAAATAGGAGAAGGACCACGCCCACTTTTAAAAAAAAATTTTTTTTAAGTAAAATTTTAACAAAAAATTTAATATCTTTACAGTATATAAGTAAATTATGTCAACATTCAACACCAGTAATGATATGGTGCAACGAAATACAAAAATAAAATAAAATTTCAAAATGGGCGTGGCTCCGCCCTTTTTCAGTTAATTTGTCTAGGATACTTTTAATGCCATAAGTTGAACAAAAATTTACCAATCCTCTTGAAATTTGGAAGGGGCATAGATTTTATGACGTTAACTGTTTTCTGTGAAAATGGGCGAAATCGGTTGAAGCCACGCCCAATTTTTATACACAGTCGTCCGTCTCTCCTTCCGCATGGCCGTTAACACGATAACTTGAGAAAAAATCGACATATCTTTACTGAGTTCACGTACTTATCTGAACTCACTTTATCTTGGTATAAAAAATTCACGAAATCCGACTATGACCACGCCCACTTTTTCGATATCGAAAATTACGAAAAATTAAAAAAATGCCATAATTCTATACCAAATACGAAAAAAGGGAGGAAACATGGTAATTGGATTGGTTTATTGAAGCGAAATATAACTTTAGGAAAAACTTTGTAAAATGGTTGTGACACCTACCATATTAAGTAGAAGAAAAAAAGTTCTGCAGGGCGAAATAAAAAAACCCTTGAAATCTTGGCAGGTATTACATATATAAATAAATTAGCGGTATCCAACAGATGATGTTCACCCTGGTCCACATTTTGGTCGATATCTGGAAAACGCCTTCACATATGCAACTACCACCACTCCCTTTTAAAAGCCTCATTAATACCTTTAATTTGATACCCATATCGTACAAACACATTATAGAGTCAGCCCGGATCCACCTTTATGGCGATATATCGAAAAGGCGTCCACCTATAGAACTAAGCCCCACGCCATTTTAAAATACTCATTAACACCTTTCATTTGATACCCATATCGTACAAACATATTCTAGAGTCACCCCTGGTCCACCTTTATGCGATATCTCGAAAAGGCGAACACCTATAGAACTAAGGCCCACTCCCTTTTAAAAAGACGCATTAACACCTTTCATTTGATACCCATATCGTACAAACAAAGTCTAGAGTCACTCCTGGTCCACCTTTATGGCGATATCTCGAAAAGGCATCCACCTATAGAACTAAGGCCCACGCCCTCTTAAAATACTCATTAACACGTTTCGTTTGATACGCATATTGTACAAACGCATTCTAGAGTCACCCCTGGTCCACCTTTATGGCGATATCTCGAAAAGGCATCCACCTATAGAACTAAGGCCCACTCCCTTTTAAAATGCTCATTAACCCTTTTCATTTGATACCCATATCGTACAAACAAACTAAACCCCACGCCCTTTTAAAATACTCATTAACACCTTTCGTTTGATACCCATATTGTACAGACGCATTCTAGAGTCACCCCTGGTCCACCTTTATGGCGATATGTCGAAACGGTATCCACCTATGGAACTAAGGATAACTCCCTTTTAAAATACTCATTAACACCTTTCGTTTGATACCCATATTGTACAGACGCATTCTAGAGTCAGCTCGCAACTCAATTGTGGATACTGTTGGTCTCCGGCCGTGATAAAATGTTGTATCATTTTTTTTTTGAGACAAGATGAAGCCCTTGGATCGATGTTACTCGTTATAATGCGACTTATAGTAGCTGTTGAGCATGTGATTTATCATACTGGTAGACGATCTCACCAAATGTACCGCCTTGTGACTTATGAGTCGTTATTGTGTGTTAGAATGGTGATTTTATAATTAGCTTTTAACTCTCTGGCACCGGAGTGTGGTTTTTAACTCTCAAATAAAAGAATGGTGATTTTATACTTAAAAAAAAAAATTAGAAACAGTAGACAACGTCGAACCCACGACCTTTGCATGCTCGTTCGCACGCTTACCACATGAGCCATATTAACGCTTTCATTTTCATGTCAACTGCCGTACTTAAGATTGTCTATGGTGCTTTTGCTATATGAGTGTGGTGTGGTTGTCGCTTCGCAACAACAACATTCATATGGTTGTTGTCTTCCAATTTCATTACAGTTTTTCTCAAATGCATGCCGCTATAGAAGTAAACTTCAAAAATTCACGCTAGGTGTCGACAAATTGAGATATTCAAAAAACTCGTACTTGTCCGTCCGATTTGGCTCTTTGAACAAATATTATATACAGTCCGGTAGAAGTGACATCAAAATCCTTTGGAGCATATAAGTTCAAATTTTGTTAGTGAAATTTCTGTAAAAAATTCATTTCCCGGTAGGAGTGACATCAAAATACTTTGGAACACGTAAGTTCAAATTTTGCTAGAAAAATTTCAATATAAAAATTCTAGTCCCGTTAGAAGAGACGTCAAAATACTTTGGAGCACATAAGTTCAAATTTTGTTAGTGCAATTTCATTAAAAAAATTCATTTCCCGGTAGAAGTGAACTCAAAATACTTTGGAGCACATAAGTTCAAATTTTGTTAGTGAAATTTCAGTATAAAAATTCTAGTCATGTTAGAAGAGACGTCAAAATACTTTGGAGCACATAAGTTCAAATTTTGTTAGTGAAATTTTATTACAAAAATTCATTTCCCGGTAGAAGTGACGCCAAAATACTTTGGGGCACATAAGTTCAAATGTTGCTAGTGAAATTTCAGTATAAAAATCCTAGTCCCGTTAGAAGAGACGTCAAAATACTTTGGAGCACATAAATTCAAATTATGCTAGTGAAATTTCAGTATAATAAAATAAATAAAAAAAAATTTTAAGTTAAACGGTTTTATTGAAAGCAATACTTATGTTTAAGCGACAGTCATCAACAGCCAACTTCATCAACCTCGTATTTTTTTTATAAATATTTTAAAGCCCTGAATTTGAACTGAATTTATACTGATATTATAGATATAGCTTCTACGTACATATAAGTATTTACTAAATATGCTACATATACTACATTATTATTTAATGTATATTCATTATATTTAAGATTATGAATCCATTATATTTACGACTCATAAGTTTTGCCAAGGCGTATAATAGTGTAACGAATTTACTGCAAATCCTCTTATTTGCAATCTTCTGCTGAGTTCGAACCACTAAACTGTTGAATAAATAACTCCAATATTTAATAATGCAAATTGGCCTTTATTAAAGTACTTCACAATAACACTCAACGAATAGCTTGCTTAATAACCAAACTGATTGATAGCTCAAATGAAACTTTACTATCCAAAATAATACTGCTATTGCTCGCTAGATATCGTCTTTATCGAAACTGCTTGACAACTCAAATCAAACTGAATTCCAGCGCCTCTACATCTGTCGCCTTTTATACTCTTTGATTTTAACATTCGCAACTTCTAGGCGCTTCCAGAATCTACTAGTCCATTAGCTCTCAAACATCTCAGCTGTAACTACAATTGCACAATTTTATAGTTTTTCTCATTGCATACTTATAGGAGTATCTCAGATATATGCATGTATTTGTGCATTGACTCTCCGCTGCTCGTATACGTACATGGTACATATATGTAGACGCAGTTATTGTTTCGTTTATGTAGATACATGATGATTTAATTATTGATGTGCATTCACGTCGCTGCTTAGCATCGGCTTAGAGATAGCAGCACCCCTTAGTTTTGCTAATATTCGTAACACCGCCCTCCACCTAAGTCTGATCGTCCCGATCAGACAAATCTCTCGATCTAAACGCTGCTAGCATCGCCAAATGTACCACTCTTCTATTTCGTGATTTCCCAATTGCTTGTATGCGGTAGACGACATCACTGATCGTCTCCACAACTCTGTAAGGGCCTTCCCAACTGCACTGATATTTGAATGGAACACCTTTCCGCCGGTGAGGGTTGTATAGCAGTACCAAATCTCCCTCCTGGAAACCTTCCAACTTATTTTCCTTGTCGTACCTGTGTTTCATCTTACTACTCATTATCCTGGATCGTTCCCTCGCACTCTGTTGCTGAGCCAATGAACTACTTCGTAGAGCTTGTGCTTGACGGATTGGTTTCGCATACTCAGCATCGTTCCCACGTTTCACAACAGTAGTGCGCTCTGGCTTGAAACTAACCTCGCATTTTTTCTGGGAAATTCGTTGCTTCGTTTTCCTGCGTCTTTTAGGTTTTGTCAATGCCAGTGTTTCTCTCGCAGGTACTTTTGGTGTTGTTTTATTTGACCCATTCGACCTATTAACCTTTGCCTTTGACTTCCGTGGTTTATGTCGAGTCTTCTCCACCAGTACTCGATTACTACTGAACCCTTTTTCCAAACTAAAGTTAAGGGGTATTTCCTGGTTCTTATAGCGCATAATTTTTCTCCGCATATCGATCCTGATGTCATGGTCAACTAAGAAGTCCACTCCCAATATGACTTCATCAACAATCTCCGCCACAATGAATTTGTGTAGAACCATGACCTTTCCAATTAATACCTCACATACCACTTCTCCTTGGACTTGGTTATACTCGCCAGTGACCGTACACAACCTTGCTCCAGGTAACGTTTTTACTCTCCTGTTGATCAAGTCAGATCGAATTAAGGAATGAGATGCCCCCGTATCTACAGTCAGTACAGGCTCTTTACCATCCACACTCCCTCTGATGGTAAGACTGCTTGATTTCCTTCCAATTTGCGACACAGATATCACAGGCCATTCAATAGCCGGGGCAAGTTTTCGTTCTTTACATCCGACACGCTCTTGCTCATTTCCGCCAGCTTTGCGTTTACGGCCACCCACATTGTTGGAACTACTAGGATCAAGATCGCAATGACGGGCAATGTGACCGGGCTTCCCGCATTTGAAGCATTTGATAACTTTTTCACTCCGCTTTTGCGATCCTTTCAGCGCCTCCAATATTGCGTCTACCCACTCTGGCCTTTATATTTCCACACGGCGTGCTTTGAATGCGGGCTTACTCAAAAGCGACGCTGTTTCTTGAGTCAGTGCATGGGATACCGTTTCAGAAAATGTTAGTTTTGGATTTGCATATGTAGCCCGCTTCGTTTCCACATCTCGTTTGCCATTTATGAAGCTCTGGATTTTTACCCTTTCAGTGTATTCCACGGGTGCGTCCGCATTTGCAAGATGAGCTAATCTTTCAATATCTGAAGCAAACCCCTGCAATGTCTCATTTGCTTTTTGGTAGCGGTTTTGCAACTTAATTTGGAATATCTGTTTCCTAGGCTCGCTTCCGTAACGTCTCTCTAAAGCGCTCATCAATGTTTCGTAGTTGTTCCGCTCGTACTCTGGGATGGTCTGTAAGATTTCCGCAGCTGGTCCTTTTAAAACTACGAACAATGCAGCAGCTTTAACTTCAGCATTCCAGTTGTTCACTGTTGCGGTCTTCTCAAATTGTAGCTTAAAGACCTGGAAAGGAACAGAACCGACAAAGGATGGTGTTTTTACCTTTGGATTACTCGTTGAAACTGCTGGGCGATTTAGTTGCAACTGCTCGATACGTCCTCTCAAAGCATCCACCTCGGCCTCGATTTTTTCTTCAAACTGTAAAATTTATGTATATTGCTCCTCTAACTTCGAGGAAATACGTTCTTCTTGCTCTTCCAGTTGAGCAGAGATCTGCGATGATATCTGTGGAAATTTGCGCCGGCATTTCGGATATCCGTGCCTCTTGTGCTTCAATCTTCGCTGTTATACGGTTCTCCTGCGATTCCAGCTGAGATGACATTTGCGACGACATTTCGAATATACGCGTTTCTTGTGCTTCTATCTTCGATGTTATTTCTGACGACATTTCTGCAATATGTGTCTTCTGCGTTTCTAGCTGTGATGCCATATATGTCTTCTGCTCTTCCAGTTGAGATGACACTGTCGATGTTTGAGCAGATATTGCAGCTAAAATCATGTTCAAGTCTGTGCTGGTAATCGTCTGCGATGTTTCGTTTTTCTCTTCAATTTTTGTTGTCTCCTCGCCATCAAGATGAAAGACATACTCTTCCACATCAATTCCTTCTGCTTCCGTTGCCTCTCGTAGCCGTGCCTGAAGTTCAAGTTTAACGCCGCTTGTATTCAATACACGGCTCTCCAACTCCTTCTTCCGTTGCTGGATCTGCAATTCACTGAACTTTGCCATGTCCTTGTTGTCCTCTGGAATTTATTCAACAATTCCTCTTCTGACACCAATTGTAACGAATTTACTGCAAATCCTTTTATTTGCAATCTTCTGCTGAGTTCGAACCACTAAACTGTTGTATAAATACCTCCAATATTTAATAATGCAAAATGGCCTTTATTAAAGTACTTCACAATAACACTCAACGAATAGCTTGCTTAATAACCAAACTGATTGATAGCTCAAATGAAACTTTACTATCCAAAATAATACTGATATTGCTCGCTAGATATCGTCTTAATCGAAACTGCTTGACAACTCAAATCAAACTGAATTCCAGCGCCTCTACATCTGTAGCCTTTTATACTCGTTGATTTTAACATTCGCATATTCTAGGCGCTTCCAGAATCTACTAGTCCATTAGCTCTCAAACATCTCAGCTGTAACTACAATTGCACAATTTTATAGTTTTCCTCATTGCATACTTATAGGAGTATCTCAGATATATGCATGTATTTGTACATTGACTTTCCGCTGCTGGTATACGTACATGGTACATATATGTAGACGCAGTTATTGTTTCGTTTATGCAGATACATGATGATTGAATTATTGATGTGCATTCACGTCACTGCTTAGCATCGGCTTAGAGATAGCAGCACCCCTTAGTTTTGCTAATATTCGTAACAATAGCTCACACTTCGCCGCTCTTGCAAACCCATCCATGAGTTGACAGATGGGTTTTGCATGTACATATATATATGTATATTGTTGACATTTCTTGTCGTATTATTATTCAGGCTAGAATTTAACCATCCCGGAGTGACCTAAGAAAAATTGTATTGAAAATTGTAAATCGGATTGAAAACCCTCCACCAATTAAAAGAGATAATTCGTTTTAATTTTACAAAGTGCCTTTTGTATGTGAGAAGTAGTTTCCTTAAAAGAAAAGGAACGAATTACTATTGCAAGTTGTGCAAAAGGAGCACTATCAGTTTTCCCCGACATTGTGAAATTAAGCCAGCAGCAACTCCATTCGCCACCGCCGCTGTATCTCCATCGCCTCCATCCTCACGACATCACCGCAGCAGCCATAACCGCGGCCACTAAAAAGGAGGTAACACTATTTTGCCACCCCTATAACCAGTGCTCCTTCGTCGCCACTAGGCACATAAACGATAAAATTAAAGGAAAATTTGATTCTCGGGGATTCGTAATTTCCCGCCAAAAGTTGAAATTTCCCGCCAAAATTGCTCAGTTTCCCGCCAAAACCTGCACATACCATTTCGTATATATACATATATATATATATATTAGGCCGGGTCGATTTGTGGGGAGGAAAAAAAATCGGCCATTGCTCTGTGAAAATCATATTCTAGGGATCAAAATAAGAAACTTTGCCGAAGGAACCATACCTCTAAAACGAATTCTAATGTCCCCCCTTTCGGTCGTAGGGGCAAATTTTGAAAAATCCCACTTTGAAATGCCTATGTTTTTTCTTTTTGGAGTTTATTTTTATACTCAGTTGAGCAGAGCTCACAGAGTATATTAAGTTTGATTGGATAACGGTTGGTTGTACAGGTATAAAGGAATCGAGATAGATATAGACTTCCATATATCAAAATCATCAGGATCCGTCCGTCCGTTAACACGATAACTTGAGTAAATTTTGAGGTATCTTGATGAAATTTTGTATGTAGGTTTCTGAGCACTCATCTCAGATCGCTATTTAAAATGAACGATATCGGACTTTAACCACGCCCACTTTTTCGATATCAAAAATTTCGAAAAACCGAAAAAGTGCAATAATTCATTACCAAAGACAGATAAAGCGATGCAATTTGGTAGGTGAGTTGAACTTATGACGCAGAATAGAAAATTGGTAAAATTTTGGACAATGGGCGTGGCACCGCCCACTTTTAAAAGAAGGTAATTTAAAAGTTTTGCAAGCTTTAATTTGGCAGTCGTTGAAGATATCATGATGAAATTTGGCAAGGACGTTACTCCTATTACTATATGTACGCTTAACAAAAATTAGCAAAATAGGAGAAGGACCACGCCCACTTTTAAAAAAAAATTTTTTTTAAGTAAAATTTTAACAAAAAATTTAATATCTTTACAGTATATAAGTAAATTATGTCAACATTCAACACCAGTAATGATATGGTGCAACGAAATACAAAAATAAAATAAAATTTCAAAATGGGCGTGGCTCCGCCCTTTTTCAGTTAATTTGTCTAGGATACTTTTAATGCCATAATTTGAACAAAAATTTACCAATCCTCTTGAAATTTGGAAGGGGCATAGATTTTATGACGTTAACTGTTTTCTGTGAAAATGGGCGAAATCGGTTGAAGCCACGCCCAATTTTTATACACAGTCATCCGTCTCTCCTTCCGCATGGCCGTTAACACGATAACTTGAGAAAAAATCGACATATCTTTACTGAGTTCACGTACTTATCTGAACTCACTTTATCTTGGTATAAAAAATTCACGAAATCCGACTATGACCACGCCCACTTTTTCGATATCGAAAATTACGAAAAATTAAAAAAATGCCATAATTCTATACCAAATACGAAAAAAGGGAGGAAACATGGTAATTGGATTGGTTTATTGAAGCGAAATATAACTTTAGGAAAAACTTTGTAAAATGGTTGTGACACCTACCATATTAAGTAGAAGAAAAAAAGTTCTGCAGGGCGAAATAAAAAAACCCTTGAAATCTTGGCAGGTATTACATATATAAATAAATTAGCGGTATCCAACAGATGATGTTCACCCTGGTCCACATTTTGGTCGATATCTGGAAAACGCCTTCACATATGCAACTACCACCACTCCCTTTTAAAAGCCTCATTAATACCTTTAATTTGATACCCATATCGTACAAACACATTATAGAGTCAGCCCGGATCCACCTTTATGGCGATATATCGAAAAGGCGTCCACCTATAGAACTAAGCCCCACGCCATTTTAAAATACTCATTAACACCTTTCATTTGATACCCATATCGTACAAACATATTCTAGAGTCACCCCTGGTCCACCTTTATGCGATATCTCGAAAAGGCGAACACCTATAGAACTAAGGCCCACTCCCTTTTAAAAAGACGCATTAACACCTTTCATTTGATACCCATATCGTACAAACAAAGTCTAGAGTCACTCCTGGTCCACCTTTATGGCGATATCTCGAAAAGGCATCCACCTATAGAACTAAGGCCCACGCCCTCTTAAAATACTCATTAACACGTTTCGTTTGATACCCATATTGTACAAACGCATTCTAGAGTCACCCCTGGTCCACCTTTATGGCGATATCTCGAAAAGGCATCCACCTATAGAACTAAGGCCCACTCCCTTTTAAAATGCTCATTAACCCTTTTCATTTGATACCCATATCGTACAAACAAACTAAACCCCACGCCCTTTTAAAATACTCATTAACACCTTTCGTTTGATACCCATATTGTACAGACGCATTCTAGAGTCACCCCTGGTCCACCTTTATGGCGATATGTCGAAACGGTATCCACCTATGGAACTAAGGATAACTCCCTTTTAAAATACTCATTAACACCTTTCGTTTGATACCCATATTGTACAGACGCATTCTAGAGTCACCCCTGGTCCACCTTTATGGCGATATCTCGAAAAGGCGTCCACCTATAGAACTAAGCCCCACGCCCTCTTAAAATACTCATTAACACGTTTCGTTTGATACCCATATTGTACAAAAGCATTCTAGAGTCACCCCTGGTCCACCTTTATGGCGATATCTCGAAAAGGCATCCACCTATAGAACTAAGGCCCACTCCCTTTTAAAATGCTCATTAACCCTTTTCATTTGATACCCATATCGTACAAACAAACTAAACCCCACGCCCTTTTAAAATACTCATTAACACCTTTCGTTTGATACCCATATTGTACAGACGCATTCTAGAGTCACCCCTGGTCCACCTTTATGGCGATATCTCGGAAAGGCGTCCACCTATAGAAATAAGGTCCAATCCCTTTTAAAATGTTCATTAACCCCTTTCATT
Organism: Eurosta solidaginis; assembly: GCF_040869045.1. NCBI lineage: Eukaryota > Metazoa > Arthropoda > Insecta > Diptera > Tephritidae > Eurosta > Eurosta solidaginis. The sequence continues at coordinate 44,197 of NW_027137019.1, read as the reverse complement.
TGATACCCATATCGTACAAACAAATTCTAGGGTCACCCCTGGTCCACCTTTATGGCGATATGTCGAAACGGCATCCACCTATGGAACTAAGGATAACTCCCTTTTAAAATACTCATTAACACCTTTCATTTGATACCCATATCGTACAAACAAATTCTAGAGTCAACCCTGATCCACCTTTATGGCGATATCCCTAAATGGCGTCCACCTATAGAACTATGACCCACTCCCGCATAAAATACTCTTTAATACCTTTCATTTGATACACATGTCATACAAACACATTCCAGGATTAACCTCGGTTCATTTTCCTACATGGTTATTTTCCCTTATGTTGTCACCATAGCTCTCAACTGAGTATGTAATGTTCGGTTACACCCGAACTTAACCTTCCTTACTTGTTCTCTTTAGAAATTTATTTAGTTAGAACAAATGTAAATGTAGCGTTTTTACAACCCCCTTTTAAAACCAAGGCATCACTGTGATGCATTTGCATGTCGTAAATATAGTTGTGTGGGTTTTTTATTCAACCGTTTTAAAAAATGAAGGTATCACCGTGACACAATTGCAGATCGTAAAATTGCTTGTGTTGTTTTTTTTTTAAGCCACCACAAGACACAGAAGGTAGAATTGAAATTGCCCCTACCCAAAAGTTCGATCCAAAGGGGTGGGGGGGGGGGGGGGGCACATCAGAATTCGTTTTAGAGGTATGGTTCCTTCGGTAAAATTTCTTATTTTGATCCCTAGAATACGATTTGCACAGAGCAATGAGCGATTTTTAAATCGACCCGCCCTAATATATATATATGTTATATATATATATACCCAGTGGAAAAGGTAATGCATGGTAATGCATAAGTTCATCTATTCTAAACCTTACATCTTCGATGAATTTTAACGCAGTCCATGTCCTAGGAAAGTAATGTGTAGCTTAATTCATGACCCAATGCATTACCTTTCACGCAAGAAAAGATGTGTTATGAAGTTACACGAAAGGACACATTCCAAGTAGCATTTTCTTTCATGTATGAAATTGTAATAATGAAATGATACATCACCCCTTGTGCAAGAAATAATATATCGATGAAATTGAACGAAATGATACATTCCAAGAAGCTTTTTGTTTCAAGTATGAAATTGTAATAATGAAGCGATACATTACCCCTTGCATTACCTTTGGTGCAAGAAAAGATGTGTTTAGGAGTTTAAAGAAATGATACATTCAAAATTATTATATTTCAAGTAAATTTAATACACACAAATTAAAATTATTTCATTTATCTTTCTATAAATATTGATCAAAATTTACACACGTATGTATGTATATACCTATCTATGTAGGTAATATATAAAGAGAACAGAAAAAAGATAGTTAGAGGAAAAGGTTAAGAGAGGTTTTCCTTCAACGGGACAAGGTCTGTTCAGTAAATGTCTTGTACAAAAAGTTTGTTTTCAGTTGACCTACTTGATTTTTTTAGTATGGATTGCTTCTTGAAATGACGCCCATAAAGAGTTTGATGACATTTCTTATGTCTGCAATGTAGCTTTTCTCATCATATCCTTCCGTTTTAAGGCATTCTATGAAAAAAGAGCTTAAAATAGTTTAAATAATTACTATGTGCAAACTACTCACCAAATAATGCATTATTTAGTTTTTGAAAATCTTTGAATGGAATCATGTTTTTGACACCGTCGTAATTTAGTTTTAATATGACATCGCCGCTGACAATATTTGAAAACCGTTTGCAGAAATATTTCTGCTGACCTATTATGCTCTTCAAGATAGCCACATATTTGTAAGCAATAAGTGAATATTAATTATTTACGTAAAAATTTACATACATATTTGTCCGGATTTTCACCAATATCTTCATCGACCTTTCTAAGTTCGCCCAAAGATTTTATGGGAAATATTGTGCGTTAATGCTTTTGGGTGCTGATTTCCGTCAACATAATGTTAGATTTTCCCTGGGTATTGATTAATTGCTGAAGCATTGTCTTACATTCTGCTACATTTTCTGCATTAAAATAAAATAATATTACTAGTAATGAAAGCAATAATTAAAATAATAATAATAATCATTGCACTGAGGGAAATCTATGTTACCACGTCCATAACTTGGCTTGAAATATGTCAGTTTCAATCGCGAAATTGACACAACGGGCAAGCCATTTCCCTCAGTTTGACAATAAGAATAATAACTATAACTGTAATAACATATCACCTTTAAGGATTCGAATGTCATTCTTTAATGCTGCAATTGTAGATGTTTCTGAATCTGAAACTATGAACTGAAAAATAGTAAACGGTTAAAGGAACTTTATAATTGGGCTATTCACGTAGGCGTCTTCTCAGCTTATCTGCTTATGTGGTTATGTTTTTTACTCTATTAGAAAAACAAAATTTCCTTTGACGGAAATAATTTTTAAACAAATAAATTGATAATAATTGTCACGTGAATAGACGAAATGAAAATGATTTTACAACCCTCTTACCTGTATTGATATTTGTATTATTAGAAGACTCTCGCATTGGAGCGCAGCTAAATTTCTTTCTTTTACTCATTGTTTGTATTTTAAAATTTCCTGGTGTGAATAATAGGAATGAAAATATGTGTATTTTCATACGGTAACCGCACGAGTTTGTATAAAACCAAATCTAAATTTAAAATTTCCTCTACAGAGTTTTCTGAATCTGATACAAAAATGTTAAATATATCCGACGAGTTCAAAGGTTCGGCAAAAAATGTTTGGCAGTTTAGCAATCGTTTTCCATAAAGAACTTGTCCATCTGATCCAAAGGATTGAATTGCAATTGCTATACCTGTTTTTAGCAAGCAATATTTATTTTTAGGCTTAAGATTAAGAAGATATGTTGGTGTTTGAATCCCAATGACCTTTCCATATTTGTTCAACCTTTTTTTTGTTAGTTCCTCCATTTTTATCTCAAACACTTCCCTTGTTACTTTGTTGTAGATCTGTTCTAAAATTTTCGAAGGCTTTTTTTTCGCATATAATTTTCGAACGGATATGCTGAAAATGAATTTATAAACCCAGTTTCTTTAATACACTGCGTGAGGTGAAGAAGGGAATGTGCATTATAATTGACTAAATTCTCATGATATATATCTGGGAATAATTCAACGAAGTGCTTTATCATGTTTGTAGCAACTTCTAAGTTATCCTGATAAGTTTCCTTGACAGAGAGCAGCCTACAGGAGCAATGAATGCGACAATTCCCGTATATAGTAAAAACTGGCGGAACTCAGTGGCCTTCCACCTCCGTAACTCTTCAAGGCTTCTAGGTTTACGTGCGAATTCATCTGGAATATAAGGAACGAAGGAAAGAAGTCGCGAAGATGTAATATTTTTACTCTCCGGTCTTAGTTTAAAATTCTTATTTTGACCCTCTAATAGAGAGTTCAACATTTTCTTTACAATTCCTAGATCAACCAGGTGCATTGGCTCCAATGGAAATTGTGTAACCATTTTAATACCTATTGTTTCGAGAGATAAGCAGCTGTCTGGCATTGGCTTGTGGTAGTTTCCATATCTACGAAGTTTAAAATCTTCATCAGACCTAGGTTGTACTACAGCAGTATTGAAAATGGTGGTATTGTTAACTCTCGTCCTAGTTTGTATACACTTGCTGCAGCCATTCCTTGCATTTAAACCAACCGTACCGCAAACATAAGCCCTGGCCGCCGCATCACAAATTAAACATCTGATTGAAACAAAAAACTGTTTACCATCGATTGAAAATCCCACATCCTTCAAGGCTTGCATTTACGATATAAAGTCATGAAGATAACATGAAACATTAAAAGGCTTTTTATTGCCCAGAAAAACTCCAATTGTAAATACGTTTTCATTTGTGTCGCCAACTACTTTTCCTAATATGGGCCACAATGATGCGTTGCTGCTTTTAAATAGAGGAGCACCGTCAATATAAATATCGAGGAGCAAGTAACTTGTACTATTTCGATTTATAAACAGTTCGAACATTTTCATCAACTGTTTTTGAATACCAATGTGTATATAAAACCCCGACGCAACTGTGCGTAATGTGGCTTTCTCGATTCTCATTAATGTTTTAGAAGATTTAATAAAGAAAAGCCTTCTGATCGGAATATCTCTAAAATATCGTCAAAACAAGGATGTCCTTGTTACCGAATGTTTGCCGGCCCATAAAGCAAGCTTTTCTTCCAGGGGCAATCTAAGATGATGTTCGGTATTTTCCTCTACTTGCAATAACTCAGGAGCTGCAACTGCACTTATTTCTTCAGCCACTGTTCCACGAATTTCTTCAGTCACTGTTTCTTCACCCACGCGCAAATCGAAATCGATTCCTTTTTCTTGTTTTATTAAGCGGCGCCAATGGCGTTTGGAATACATTTTGAATTTAGATTTGGTTTAAATTTTTAGTAATAAATGCACTATAGAAATATTTCCAAATATAAATATTCACCGTTTTGTTTCTTCATTTCGCACGTCTAAACAATTACTGAATATTTAATATCCATATCGACTGCATCAGAAAGTTCATAAGAAAGAGAATAACGGGAAACAAAATCATAATTTCACAGGCACAGCGAAGAAAATAAATAGAATGAGCGGCAAGAGCATAAAATAAAACAGAACACCTTACCCCTTCGCTTACATTGGCATGTATGTATGTATGCATTGGAATTCATTATTGTATTCATGCTTGAAAAAAGTAATGCAAGACGAGTTTTCCCACTGGGTATATATATTGCAAAACTCAGTACGGTATATGTGCAAAGCAAAATAAGAAAAACTCAGTAGTTAGCTACAGTGGGCACACTTGCTAAAAGCACCCCTTATATTTTATGGCGACAAATCTCTAAATAAATTCAAATTTTCTCACTTTAAATTAAAACATCTCTAGTCGCTAATTAAATATATTGCAAAACCTCGTGTCCCCATTTTAACAAATATTGAAAAAAAAGTGGTACAAAAGTGGTTCGGCGCGTACACTAGCGTCTAAAAAATATATTCTCTCTCTTGCAAAGCTAAACTTTCCCCAAGTTAGTTATTATTTCACTCTGTATCCCTCCTTATTCAGTCCACAAAAATATCGATAGTGAAATTAAGAAATAATTACTGATTATATTTACATATATACATACTGTATTTTTCCCACGTATATTTAATCCTCCCCCATATACGAATTAAATACAGTGCAAACGCGGCAAAGTGGTCAAACTCGATCGGTCACCCCCTCAAATAAAATTCAACTTATAAACTTTTTCTTTGGTTTTGAAAATTATTATCCTGCTATTAACGTGAAGATTTAAACTCAACTCCCTTACACCCAGTTAAAAGCAAATAAAACAAGGGTTCGTCCGCCCCCAAAAACTTTATATCCGAAACGGACAATTTCATGCAATATTGTGCTCGGTTTAGGTCGATGTCCCTCCAAGACAACACTGAGTCTTCCCTCAATATAAAAAATTCAAACAGAAAAATTCTGGAATAGAGTCCAACACATCTTCGATAAAATTGTCGAAACCCCAGAACAGGACCTGCCCGAAGATTTTTCAACATCTGTTAATAGCAAATACAGATCCTGTCTCATAGCGTATGAAGACACGAAAGCCCAGATCGAAGACCAGTTGCTTAAACAAGCAAATGCACCCGCGCCCCTACCGTCACAACAGGTCCATCTAACAACTCTGGTATTTCGCTAAAAATCCCTCCCTGCGGTACCGAAATATTTTATGGTGGTTGTGAAAAATTGCCCTTATTTCGTGACATGTTCACAGCGGTCTACAATAACCACCCCCAAACTCTCCCAAGCGCAAAAATTGTATCACCTCAGATACAAAACCCAAGGAAAGGCCGCTCAAAGAGTCAATAAATTCCCCTTCACTGACGCCAACTCGCTTTAGCGTGGGAAGCCCTGAAGTCCCGATACGAGAACAGACGAATTCTCGTAGATAATCAAATACGGACACTGATGAACTTAAAAACTATCACTACGGAAAACAGTGAAGATATACATAAGCTGCAATCGTCGGCAAATAATTGCCTACAAATTCTCGCCACGCAACAAGTATCCACAGATAACTGGGACTCCATACTTATTTATCTGGTTACCTCTAAACTCCCACAAAAAACAGTCACGTTGTGGGAGCAATATCTAACCTCAAGAAGAGAACTTCCCAACTGGCCCCAAATGGGCCAGTTCCTCACAACGCGATACGAAGTGGTAGAAAGAGTTGATCAATGGCACCCAAGTAAAAAAAAATTCACTCCTCCTCAAACTAGGCCGCCATTTAAATCTCAACAGTCACATTCGTTCCAAAATAGATCGACAGCTCAGACTCAGTCTAGAGCATCGAACAATGTACAAATGCTCAATGTGCAAAACCTCCTCTCATCCCTTAATAAATTGTTTCAAACTTAAGAAATTTTCTCCCTCTGACTGCAGGAAGTTTGTCAAAGAAAACAATATGTGTTTCAATTGCCTCTCCCAGTCACACATGTTGAAAGAGTGCCCTAGCACTCAAACTTGCAATCAATGTCGAGTTCGGCACAACTCAGTGCTTCATGAAGACTCTTCACCCACGCCGAAGAGACAACCCTGCCGAGCGCAAAGTACAACCTCCCAAACCACAACGACGAACCCCATAAACTCATCCGATAAAACCCTGGATTAGGCTGATCTTATGGATGAAGAGCCTTCCTGCTCTCAGAAAAGCCAAGTACAATCGTTCTGTGCAGAAACCGATTGTAAAGTAATTTTGCCCACGGCTATCGTCCCGGTGGAACACAGAGGGGAGATTTTCAAAACTGAAAGAACCTTCATTTCCACAAGAGCCCAAGACAGGATCAGACTCCCTTATAAACCCTCCAAGTTTGAAATCTCTGGCATGGGAGGGAAAGTAGTTCAAACCTCAAATAAACTGTGTTCCCTGACCCTAGTTTCCGCGGACATGCAAACAAAAATCAATGCGGAAGCGATAGTATTACCTCGGCTGACGAAAATGCTCCCCAACTTCCAACAGGCCAACGAGCTCTAAACAAAATGGGCGCACCTTAACTTAGCGGATTCGTATTGTCACTCTCCATCCCAAATAGATCTTGTTCTAGGTAGTGACATAATCCCCAAAATAATTAAGGAATGTGTTTAAAAGCTCTCACGCCATCTGTTAGCTCAGAACACGATCTTTGGATGGATCATCAGCGGCAAGACGTCCGTGGAAGTAACCTCCTTCTCCATACAAGTCCCAGAGGTAACTAATAGCGAACTAAGCTCCCTACTACGGAAGTTTTGGGAATTGGAAGAAATACCCAACTTCAATGACAAAACTCCTGAAGATGAGTTTTGTGAAAATTATTACACAGGCACAACTACCCCCGCGGATAATGGACGTTATGTGTTCAGGCTCCCCTTTAAGCCTAGCTTCCCTGACGCGATCTCCTTATCCAATTCACGCCCCTCGGCCCTCAGCCAATGTTTAGGTAGGGATGAAATCCTCCCCAGGAGAGGAAATCTCAAGGAACTATATGATAGTGTATTAGAAGAATACATCACCCTCGATCATATGGAAGAAACGGGCTCCCATCAAAAACTCAACGAAGGCAAATGCGCCTCGTTTTATCTCCCCCATCATGCGGTTATAAAACCCTAGAAAAAAACCCAGAAAGTAAGGGTCGTATTAAACGCCTCGAAAAAATCAACATCAGGATATCCTCTTAATGATATTCTCTATACCGGGCCTAACCTCCAACCGGATCTGATGCTCCTTATTCTGAAATGGAGGACGTACCAGTTTGTTTTCAACGGAGACGTAGAAAAAATGTATCGTCAAATCATAATGCACGAAGACGACAGAGACTATCAGAGGATCGTCTTTCGCTCGTCTCCGAGCGACCCCATAAAAGACTATCGTCTGAAAACAGTCACATTTGGTGTGAACTCTGCCCTCTACCTCGCCATAATTACTACTACCAACTGGACAAAGATGTAGAAGAAACTTTCCCAAAAGCCGTCCATGTCTTGACCAAGGAAAGGTATGTAGATGACATTCTTTCTGGTAGACATCATATTCTCTCGGCTGAACAGTCTCTCTCTCAAGTCATCTAAGCGCTCGGTTCAGAACGATTCCCATTACGAAAAATTACGGCCAACCACCCTAGTATTCTGAAGGATATCGACAAAGAGGACTTGCTCGACATAAATCTCCTAGAATTCGAGAAAACGAGTAACGCCAAACCTCGCGGCATTCGATGGAACGCCCTCACCGACACCTTCCCGTATACAGTCGACTTTATACCCCTTTTATCTGCTAGGACAAAGCGTCAGATCCTCTCCTCTGTCGCTAAACTTTTTGACCCCGCAGGGTGGCTTACGCCGATAATGATTCAGGCAAAGATTCTCCTCCAAGAGTGTTGTATAGACGGAGCCGACTGGGATGAAGAAATTTAACCCCTCCGTCTCATAAAGTGGTCTCAATTCACTAAAAATGTGTACGGTACCTCAAACATTAAGATAACCCCAAGTAAAATGCATGGATTCTGTGATGCTTCAGAAAAGGCATACTGCGCCAATATATATGTTCGGACCACTCACGGTACCAGTACCTCCTCTCATCCCTTGGTTTCCAAGGGTAAACTTGCACCCCTTCGCACCTCCACCCTCTTAAGGCTAGAACTATGCGCGGCTCTTCTTTTGGCGCATCTAGTGGCTGTCATCCAGTCAAACCTGAACCTCTCTATTACAAAAGTAATTCTATGGTCTGACTCGGAAATAGTTTTAGCATGGCTGGAAAAACGCCCCCACACTTGGAAGGCCTTTGTATCTATCCGCACCGCTGAAATAATGGATCTCGTCGGAAATGCGTCATGGACACATGTCGGCACTCGCAACAACCCAGGGGACATGGGCACTAGAGTATGTAAATACATCGAATTGGCTAGATCCCCGTTATGGGTGAATGGCCCTGAGTGGCTGACTTTGCCCCGGAAGCCTGGCCAAAACGAATTATACGAAACACCAACCCACCGGAGGTACACCGAGTCGAAGCTCTACTCGTCACGGAAGATGAACCGGATTTTCTCGACCGATTTTCCTCTTTTTGACGAGCCCTTAGGGTAATGGCGTATGCCCTAAAATTAACCCGCAACCTGAGTCATCGAACCGGAGGCACACGTTCCGCGTCCTACACTCTCTCTTACGATGATCTCCATAAAGCGAAATGTAAGATTGTAGCCTTGACGCAAACGCGCGTATTTCCCCGTGAAAGGGCCTGTTTAGAAAACTCCAAGGTGATAGACAAACGAAGCCCCCTATTGGCTCTTAGTCCATATCTCGACAAAGATGGCCTGCTTCGGGTGAATGGGGGACTAGCCCATTCGACCATGACTTTTAATGAACGACACCCTATCATCATCCCTGAAAAATCGCGATTCGCGACTATTTGTATTAATTTACTGCATGAGCTATTTCTCCACGCCGAGGCCCGTCTCTTGCAACAATGCCTAAGGCAGGAAGTCTATATCCCTCGGCTCAAACCTCTTATAAAGAAATGTATACTCCAATGTAAGACCTGTACTCTCCATAAGCAGCATATGCGCTCACAAATCATCCCAGCGTTGCCCCAGGAACGGTGCACTTATGCTCCGCCTTTTACTATCACCGGTGTTGACTCTGCGGGGCCTTTTCACGTAAAAGCCTCTATGGTAAGGCCTCACACCCTACTAAAAGATTACGTGGCCATTTTTGTCTGTTTCTATACAAAATCTGTCCACCTTGAGTTGCGCTCCGATCTAACAACTAACGCTTTTCTCGCAGCGTTCGCTCGCTTCGTCGGACGTCGCGGATACCCAGCGAAAATGATGAGCGATAATGGCAAAAGGTTTATTGGAGCTAAGAGAGCAACCGAAAAGGAATTTGTCGACTTTTTGAAAACTGCCTCCCAAGAAGTCATCCAGAAATACTCCCCTCAAGGTATTAATTGGCAGTTTATTCCCCCCAGTGCTCCCAATATGGGTGGTGTGTGGGAGGCCGCAGTAAAAAGTTTCAAATTCCATTTTAAAAGGACTGCAGGAACTCATACCTTCACCTTTGAGGAATTCACTACCTTCTTAGTGAGGATAGAAGCGGTCTTAAACTCTCGCCCGATTTCACCTGTATCTCAAGACCCCTCCGACTTCGCTGCTCTCACCCCGGCCACTTCCTGACAGGCTGCCCTGTTCTTGCCATCCCGGAAGTGGATCATGCAGATTTGTCCTTTATGAACCGATGGGAAAGGGTAAAAAGCATCCATCACCAATTCAGCAAAAGGTGGAAAGAAGATTACATCAAATATCTTCAGAAAAGACAAAAGGGGAAAATCCACAAACAGAACCCAAAGTCGGTGAATGCGTTTGTATTCACGACGACTCACTCCCCCGACAGAGTGGCGTCTGGGACGCGTTGAAAAATTATACCCAGGGCCAGACGGTCATATACGCGTTGTCGACGTTCGCACTCAAACCGGCACCCTCAAACGCCCACTTGTAAAGTTATGTTTCCTCCCTCAAAGCGAAACCTAGATAGGGCACGCACAGAAAGCCCACCAAGCTACCACTGAACCACCTCTGTCCACTTCTACAACAGCATCTTCACTCCCATGTCGTTATTCGCATCATAATGCCAACTGAAACTCCTTGCATTAACATTTCTCTCACCTAAAATGCATTTACAACTGTAATTACAGATCGCTATGGATCGCGCTCAACCGGAATTCCCGAAGGCCAGTGCGATCGGAGATCGTCGATCCGAACCACCCCAACGAGTCCCGAACCTCGACACTGCGAACGGACTATAGATGATGCCGGATTTTCACACGTCAGCACGCCCTCCGAAATTGTGCTATTTTTAAAAAATGAAGCCACCCCAGAGATGGATGCTCACACGAGCTCACAAGTTCTGTCTCAATTGCTTGGCCTTATCACACGCCACCTGCGAGTGCAGCTCTCACGATCGATGCAGGATTTGCGGAGCACGGCATCACAGTCTAATCCATCGACGGGACGCTACCCCAAGCGCTCCACGCAGCACGCAGGCACCCCGGCCTGGAAAATCCGCCGTATCAATCCCGGCACCCTCACGTCATACACAGGCACCCCGGCCTGGTCGCCAAGCAGTACCCCCTCAGGTACCATCTGCCCCCATCGTGCGACCCCGTTCTCTCCTAGCTATCTCTCGGTCTAGTCCAGCTACCGACGCACAACCGGGCTGCAGACTGCCACCTTCAGGGGAAAGGTTTCAGACCTCCTAGTACGAGATGCTTGTTCAAACCCCCCCACTTGGGCTTACAACTACTGAATTTTTTTCATAAATAGTGGTAGATGGAAGAGTGCATTTGTTGACTGATAGCCAATAAATATGGTAAATGTTTCTCTTTACTCCCGTTTCTATTAATTTGTATCGCAAAACTAGTCTTGACAATAACGGATGCTTACTATGAGCTTCCATATGTTCAAAACCCTCGCCCCCATAGACAATTCTTGCGCACGCTCCTGATCTAATGGATATTAATTATATTTAAGATTATGAATCCGTTATATTTAAGACTCATAAGTTTTGCCAAGGTATAACAGTTCAGTTCAGTTTTATTGAAAACTGTAAATCGGATTGAAACCCCTCCACCAATTAAAAGAGATAATGCGTTTTAACTTTACAAAGTGCCTTTTGTATGTTAGAAGTAGTTTCCTTACAAGAAAAGGAACGAGTTTCTATTGCAAGTTGTGTCAGGAAGCAGTACCAGTCTTCCCCGACATTTTGAAGTTAAGCCAGCAGCAACTCCATTCGCCACCGCCGCAGTATCACCATCGCCACCATCCTCACGACATCACCGCAGCAGTCATATCCGCGGCCACCGTACAACCATCTACAACCAAAAAGATAACACTATTCTACCACCCCTATAACCAACTTACATTAAGTAATAATAATACTAAAAGATAGAAAATAAAATAATTAAAAAAAATTTTTTTTGTTGGGCGCGTCAAATTTCTGAAAATGTAAGGCGTAGCATCATAACCTGTTTATGGTTCAGTTGGCCTTACTTATGACTATCAATAGAAATTTGACGCGTCCAACGCTTTTATTTAATTGTCTGATCAACGCCCTAGATTGATGAGGAGTGTGATGACTATTACCTAGGACCTACCTAATTATTTTCTATCTTTTAGTATTATTACTACTTAATGTAAGTATTGTTTTCAGAAAAACCGTCTAACTTAAAAATTTAAATAATTATTTTTATTCTACGTACGTTCGTGGGTAACTGACGCTTTAGTCTTAAATATGAAGCTTTATATGCTGAGGTGCCCGCAATGCACTCCTTGCCTAAAAACAAAGATGCTTCTATCTCTTCACTACCTTTTTACATTCGTCGGTTGAAAATGATAAAAAATCAGAAAAACATTTTTTTTTTTAATATAAGGCTACTGGAAGTGTGATTTTTTTCCCTTCTATATCAAAAATACTGAAAGGAGTTTAGCTGTTTAAATAAATTCCTTTATAGAAACTTCATACTTAATGACTCCTTGGAGCTTCATCAAGTCAAAAAAGTCTAGCTGTTGCACTCCGCCTACGGTTTTTATTGATAATGAGTCTGCGAGTAACTGCACTGATGTTGCAAATTTATTTGTGCTGTTTTTTAGCTCAAATTTTAAGCCTGATGACAGAAATATATATACCGACAATGTGGGCGTAGGTAATTTATCTCTATTTTTCGGTTCTCATACTTTTATCTGAAAATGTCTGTTTAAATATAAAATATGGGGATCTGGGACTAAATGTGCCGACGCACAAATTGGGGAGATGGGGAATCGAGTGCCTACGCACTAGCGATAACTATTCAAATTCAAGCTCAACACTTTTAAATATTCAATATTTTGGCACTTCCTGTGCTCTTCAACAATTTGAACTTTTATTAAACTTTCACTTTACTTTATAATACAAATAAATAATAATAAACTTTTCCAAACTGAGCCGTGAGATGCGGACGCGGCGATTATAGCGGAGCTTGTTTCGTTAATAGTCTATGCTTAACTAACTTCTGTGTATATAATTCATTTCAATATTAGCATTAATATGTACGTAAATAGGGAAGTATTTTGCATTCCAATATCTAGCGGTGTTTGGTTATACATAAATGGTAAATGTTCAACAATATAAAGGTGAGTATATACAATTTCTTACAGGGTGAGGATGCGTTATTATTTTAAAGGTAAATATAAAGATAGTTCAGGTATATATTTTGGTAAGTATAAAGCTAAGTACTTCATAAAGGTGTAAGTTACATAGGTATCATAGTATAAGGTAAGTATAAAGGTAAGTAATTTATATATATATATATATATTATTTCAATATTTCAATCTCATTTGTGTATTTATTAATTTTAGTCTTCAAATTGAATGAGGTTTTCATGCATGTCTTTAACAATGTCATTAAGACTTAAAATATCTAATACAACTGATTTTAATGGATTTTCCGCGAGTTTGTTTAAAAACGTCTCAGCACTAGGTCTTCTGCATTTTCGCTGATGACTGGAAAATTACTTGCATCAATCCTATTTTCAAAAGTGGCAATAAAAACAAGTAAGAAAGGCTAAGTTCGGGTGGAACCGAAAGGTGGACTAGGGGTGTCTCTAGAATGTGTATGAACGATATGGGTATCAAATGAAAAATGCTAATGAGTATTTTAAAAGAGAGTGGGCCTTAGTTCTATAGGTGGGCACCTTTTCGAGATATCGCCATAAAGGTGCACCAGGGGTGTCTGTAGAATGTGTTTGTAAGATATGGGTATCAAATGAAAAATGCTAAAGAAGGTTTTAAAAGGTAGTGGGCCTTAGTTCCATAAGTGGACGCCTTTTCGAGATATCGCCATAAAGGTGGACCATGGTGGACTCTAGAATGTGTTTTTACGTTATGGGTATCAAATGAAAGGTGTTAATAATTATTTAAAAGGAAGTGGACCTTAGTTCTATAGGTGGACACTTTTTCGAGATATCGCCATAAAGGTGGACCAGGGTGACTCTAGAATGTGTTTGTACGTTATGGGTATCAAATGAAAGGTGTTAATAATTATTTAAAAGGAGGTGGGCCTTAGTTCTATAGGTTGACACCTTTTCGAGATATCGCCATAAAGGTGGACCAGGGTGACTCTAGAATGTGTTTGTACGTTATGGGTATCAAATGAAAGGTGTTAATAATTATTTAAAAGGAGGTGGGCCTTAGTTCTATAGGTGGACACCTTTTCGAGATATCGCAATAAAGGTGGCTCAGGGTTGACTCTAGAATGTGTTTGTACGATATGGGAATCAAATGAAAGGTGTTAATAAGTATTTTAAAAGGCAGTTGGCCTTAGTTCTATAGGTGGACGCCTTTTCGAGATATCGCAATAAAGGTGGCTCAGGGTTGACTCTAGAATGTGTTTGTACGGTATGGGTATCAAACGAAAGATGTTAATGAGTATTTTAAAACGAAGTCGGCCTTAGTTCTATAGGTGGACGCCTTTTGGAGATATCGCCATAAAGGTGGACCATGGGTGACTCTAGAATGTGTTTGTACGATATGGTTATTAAATGAAAGGTGTTAATAATTATTTAAAAGGAAGTGGGCCTTAGTTCTATAGGTGGACGCCTTTTCGATATATCGCCATAAAGGTGAACCAGGAGTGTCTGTAGAATGTGTTTGTAAGATATGGGTATCAAATGAAAAATGCTAAAGAGTGTTTTAAAAGATAGTGGGCCTTAGTTCACAAGGTGGACGCCTTTTCGAGATATCGCCACAAAGGTGGATCAGGGGTGACTTTAGAATGTGTTTGTACGAAATGGAATGAAATGAAAGGTGTTGATGAGTATTTTAAAAGGCAGTGGGCCTTAGTTCTGTAGGTGGACGCCTTTTCGAGATATCGCCATAAAGGTGGATAACGGAGGACTCTAGAATATGTTTCTACGATATGGTTATCAAATGAAAAGTGTTAATAATTATTTAAAAGGAAGGGGGCCTTAGTTCTATAGGTGGACGCCTTTTCGAGATATCGCCATAAAGGTGGACCAGGGGTGTCTCTAGCATGTGTTTGTAAGATATGGGTATCAAATGAAAAATTCTAAAAAGTGCTTTAAAAGATAGTGGGCCTTAATTCCATAAGTGGACGCCTTTTCGAGATATCGCCATAAAGGTGGACCGAGGGGGACTCTAGAATGTGTTTCTACGATATGGTTATCAAAGGAAAAGTGTTAATAATTATTTAAAAGGAAGGGGGCCTTAGTTCTCTAGGTGGACGCCTTTTCGAGATATCGCGATAAAGGTGGACCAGGGGTGTCTCTAGAATGTGTTTGTACGATATGGTTATTAAATGAAAGGTGTTAATAATTATTTAAAAGGAAGTGGGCCTTAGTTCTATAGGTGGACGCCTTTTCGATATATCGCCATAAAGGTGAACCAGGAGTGTCTGTAGAATGTGTTTGTAAGATATGGGTATCAAATGAAAAATGCTAAAGAGTGTTTTAAAAGATAGTGGGCCTTAGTTCCAAAAGTGGACGCCTTTTCGAGATATAGCCATAAAGGTGGACCAGGGGTGTCTCTAGCATGTGTTTGTAAGATATGGGTATCAAATGAAAAATTCTAAAAAGTGCTTTAAAAGATAGTGGGCCTTAATTCCATAAGTGGACGCCTTTTGGAGATATCGCCATAAAGGTGGACCATGGGTGACTCTAGAATGTGTTTGTACGATATGGTTATTAAATGAAAGGTGTTAATAATTATTTAAAAGGAAGTGGGCCTTAGTTCTATAGGTGGACGCCTTTTCGATATATCGCCATAAAGGTGAACCAGGAGTGTCTGTAGAATGTGTTTGTAAGATATGGGTATCAAATGAAAAATGCTAAAGAGTGTTTTAAAAGATAGTGGGCCTTAGTTCCAAAAGTGGACGCCTTTTCGAGATATCGCCATAAAGGTGGACCAGGGGTGACTCTAAAATGTGTTTGTACGATATGGGTATCAAATTAAAGGTATTAATGAGTATTTTAAAAGGGAGTGGGCCTTATTTCTATAGGTGGACGCCTTTTCGGTATATCGTTATAAAAGTGGACCAGGGGTGTCTGTAGAATGTGTTTGTAAGATATGGGTATCAAATGAAAAATGCTAAAGAGTGTTTTAAAAGATAGTGGGCCTTAGTTCTCTAGGTGGACGCCTTTTCGAGATATCGCCATAAAGGTGGACCAGGGGTGACTCTAGAATGTGTTTGTACGATATTGGTATCAAATTAAAGGTATTAGTGAGGCTTTTAAAAGGGAGTGGTGGTAGTTGCATATGTGAAGGCGTTTTCCAGATATCGACCAAAATGTGGACCAGGGTGACCCAGAACATCATCTGTTGGATACCGCTAATTTATTTATATATGTAATACCTGCCAAGATTTCAAGGGTTTTTTATTTCGCCCTGCAGAACTTTTTCATTTTCTTCTACTTAATATGGTAGGTGTCACAACCATCTTACAAAGTTTTTCCTAAAGTTATATTTCGCTTCAATAAACCAATCCAATTACCATGTTTCATCCCTTTTTTCGTATTTGGTATAGAATTATGGCATTTTTTTAATTTTTCGTAATTTTCGATATCGAAAAAGTGGGCGTGGTCATAGTCGGATTTCGTTCATTTTTTATACCAAGATAAAGTGAGTTCAGATAAGTACGTGAACTAAGTTCAGTAAAGATATGTCGATTTTTGCTCAAGTTATCGTGTTAACGGCCATGTGGAAGGAGAGACAGAAGACTGTGTATAAAAACTGGGCGTGGCTTAAACCGATTTCGCCCATTTTCACAGAAAACAGTTAACGTCATAAAATCTATGCCCCTTCTAAATTTCAAGACGATTGGTAAATTTTTGTTCAACTTATGGCATTAAAAGTATCCTAGACAAATTAACTGAAAAATGGCGGAGCCACGCACATTTTGAAATTTTCTTTTATTTTTGTATTTCGTTGCACCATATCATTACTGGTGTTGAATGTTGACATAATTTACGTATATACTGTAAAGATATTACATTTTTTGTTAAAATTTTACTTAAAAAAAAAATTTTTAAAAGTGGGCGTGGTCCTTCTCCGATTTTGCTAATTTTTATTAAGCGTACATATAGTAATAGGAGTAACGTTCCTGCCAAATTTCATCATGATATCTTCAACGACTGCCAAGTTAAAGCTTGCAAAACTTTTAAATTACCTTCTTTTAAAAGTGGGCGGTGCCACGCCCATTGTCCAAAATTTTACCAATTTTCTATTCTGCGTCATAAGTTCAACTGACCTACCAAATTTCATCGCTTTATCTGTCTGTGGTAAGAATCATCGCACTTTTTCGGTTTTTCGAAATTTTCGATATCGAAAAAGTTGGCGTGGTTATAGTCCGATTTCGTTCATTTTAAATAGCGATCCGAGATGGGTGCCCAGGAAGCTACGTTCCAAATTTCATCAAGATACCTCAAAATTTACTATAGTTATCGTGTTAACGGACAGATGGACATGGCTAAATGAATTTCTTTTTTCGCCCAGATCATTTTGATATATAGAAGTCTATATCTATCTCGATTGGTTTATGCCGTTACGGATTCTCGTTATGCGAACAAAATTAATATACTCTGTGAGCTCTGTTCAGCTGAGTATAAAAACGTTTTAATCACCGGCCTATATCAAAGTTGCCTACAGTCTCTAAGTTTTTTGAGTTAATTGTAAAAGAGAAAGTATATTTTGCAGCCAAGAGTCTAATACTACCTTCCCGGCATGGTTTCCTTCATAATCGTTCTACAATCACCAATCTGGCAGAGTTTAGTGAATACTGTTTAGAATCTTTCGTATCTGGGTTCCAAATGGACTGCATATATACTGATTTTTCCAAGGCATTCGATAAAGTCTCACACTTGTTGTGGATTAACGAACAAGCAAATTAGCGATTTCATTCAGAGTTTCTAAATTGGATAAAATCTTACCTGTCTAATAGATGATGTGTGGTCACTGTTGATAATGCTATCTCCCGACTTTTTTTAGCTTGATCTGGAGTTCCTCAAGGAAGCATATAAGGACCGCTGCTCTTTGTATTATTTATGAATGACATATGCAATTTTTTCTCTTTTGCAAAATATCCGCTTCAAGCAATTTAATAAAAAATGTATTTTACCATTAAAAATCAAGGTGATATGATTAAGGTCCAGGGTGACATTAATAAACTGCACATCTGGTGTGTGAATTCATATCTTTCACTGAACGCAAAGAAGTGTTTGAAGGTTACTTACGCGAAAATTCAAAATATCATATCTACATCCTATGTGATTGGGGACTCTTCATTGGATACTCTAGGTGAAACTAAAGATCTCGATATTGTTTTTAATTCTTATTTTTGTTAAATAAACACATTAGCTATATTGTCAGCAAAGCAATAGCTGGGGCTATTAACGAGCTTAATAAGATCTCGAACTTCCGACTGATTTCTCATTGACTGATTTCCCTATGTCTAGTAACTAATTTATTAATATTTTGAACTATGTTTTGTAATTGAACTTCTACTTTTAAGGTTAATTATTTTATTCCCTAGGCTGTAGTCTGTAAGAAGACCGTATTTCATAGACTTCTAAATGAATAAATAAGGTCTCTAATTGGATTAAGCCTTAGCTTGGAGGGGTTACCCTACAAGAAAACAAGTAAAGGTGTCTAAGTTCGGGTGTAACCGAACATTATATACTCAGCGTGAGCTACAATAGCACATTTCATTTCAGATAAATTAATTTTCTACATAACACGTGGCGCCGCCCGTTTAAAAAAAAAAATCTCCCCATTTCCTCTTACAATAAACTAGATAAGTGAAATATCATTGATTCAAAACAATTTTTTGCTAAGTTATAGGTTATTATTCTAGTCTATGACCCTTTTAAACCTTTTAAACTTGTTTTATATCTAAGTTGTCGTGGTCTTCAACCGATCCCGTCCATTTTTATTAGAAATATTTTCTGCTACAAGGAAAAAATGTGTACCCAATTTTGTTACGATATGTAAATTTTTCTTCGAGTTATGGCTCCCGAAACATTGAAAATTGCTTAGACAAAAAAGGGGCGGTGCCACACCAATTTTTTCAAATTTAAGTGTATTCCAATTTAATGTTATAATTCAATTTAGAAAGTAAAATTGTATTGATACAAAAGCTCTTTTTCGCTAAGATATAACTTATTACTTTCGCCTACGAACCTTTTAAAAATCTTGTATATAAAAGTGGGCGTGGTCTTTAACCGATATCGTCCATTTTTTTTAGAAATATTTCTTGCTATTAGGAAAATTTGTGTACCTAATTTTATTAAGATCCGTTAATTTTTCTTCGAGTTATGACTCCCGAAATATAGAAAATTGCTTAGTCATAAAAGGGACGGTCCACGCCCATTTTTTAAAATTTTAAATTTTTCCTATTTATTGTTATAAATCCACTTGGGAAACGAAATACCATTGCTATATTGTTTTAAAATTTGAAGTTTTTCATATTTATTGTTATAAATCCACTTGGGAAATGAATTACCATTGTTATAAAGCTCTTTTTTTTGCAAAGATATAGCTTATTTTATTCGTCCACGACCCTTTTAAAAATCATTTATATAAAGGTGGGCGTGGTCTTTAACCGATTTCGTTAATTTTTCTTCAAAGCATTCCTTATAGTAAAGGCAACCTATCTGCCGAATTTTGTTACGATAGGTTTAATTTGATTTAAGATTAATAATATTTGTAAAATTGATTTTATCACAAGTGGGCGGTGCCGCGCCCATTTAAAAATTTTTTTTCAAATTTTTATCAAGAGTCTCAATATCAGTCCACATGTCAAATTTCAGCATTCTAGGTGTATTATTTACTAATTAATCAGGTTTTTTGTGTTTTCCAATTTGTTTTATATAAAAAGTGGGCGTGGTTATCATTCGATTTCGCTCATTTTCAATACCAATCTATTCTGGGTCCAGCTAAGCTCGTGTACCAAGTTTGGTGAAGATATCTCAATATTTAATCAAGTTATCGTGTTAACGGACAGACGGACGGACGGACGGATATGGCTCAATCAAATTTTTTTCGATACTGATGATTTTGATATATGGAAGTCTATATCTATCTCGATTCCTTTATACCTGTACAACCAACCGTTTTCCAATCAAAGTTAATATACTCTGTGTGCGAAGCACGCTGAGTATAAATATAGCACAAAGCATCTAGGAGTTATACTAGATAGTACGTTGTAGTGGAAACTCCATGTGGAGGAGAGGGTGAAGAAAGCTTCCGCGGCACTGTATGCATGCAAGAGGATGCTAGGATGTACTTGGGGCCTATCACCTTAACTCTCTCTTTGGACATTTACGGCAATTGTCAAACCCATACTTTACTATGGGGTTCTTGTTTGATGGACAGCCACACAAAAAGTACGTATACCAGAAAATAGAGCGGGCATGGAGAGTATCAACAATTATCATAACTGGAGCCCTAAAAAGTACCCCAAAAGCAGCATTGCATGGCATTCTACTCATCCCGCCTGCAGACTTAATGACCACAAACATCGCGTTAGCAACTGCAACAAGGCTTAAGACCCCGGGCTGCTTAAGTGCAGGCCTTATGGCCATAGCAATATAGCGCCATCTAATATCGGTCAAACGGAATATATGGTCCCGTGCCTGAGCTTTGAAAGATTTCTTGCGCCACAATTGAGCCGGATTAAGGCATTAATCATCAAGAACTATTCTGGAATGCAAAGAAGCATTGGACGACAGTACATCTATACTGGGTTCCCAGTCATAAAGGATAGAAGGTAACGAAATCGCCGGTGAGTTGGCAAAGGAGGGTGCAACACTCGCTACATCGACTATAGACGTCTCAATCAGTTTGGGAGAAATCAAAAGGAGATAGATGTGATATGGTCAAGCAGGCAAGGCGTGAGCAAAAGCGCAGGACTGCAAAATTTCTAAGATCATGTGCAAAGCTTACGATGTTAGATTCACAAAGTGGATCATATCTCTGAAGAGAGAAGACTGTATGCTCGCGATGGCATACTAACAGGACAGTGTCTTCTGGCGTCACATGAAGTGCGAGCTGTAGAAAGAAACTGTTGAGCACGCTCAGTGTTTGTATCCTGCACTCACCAAGTCAAGGCACCAGCTATCAGCGGCGGCAGAGTTGCCAGATCCCATGGCAGCAATTAAGCTATGTCCTAGAAAACTTCTAGTGTTTGCTAAGAGAACGGGATTATTCTATAACATTAGTCCAGGCACCTGAATTGGGTTTTTTCGTTTGGTCTCAAACTAATTCTGGTAATACTAACGACACATACAATGTATGTGGGGTCTTTATTGACCCGGTTGTTCAACCTGGCCCGTCTTTTTTTAGTTTCTATGATTTGCCTAAAATTGCAAAAATTTCAAATTTTCGGTTTTCAAATTGGTATCTATACTAGTTATATAAATATGCTTATATGGACAATGTTTGGAACGGCTAATCTCAAGAAGTACCAAACCGATTTTTTTGAATTTTTTTTTAAGAAAGTATTGGCGCAAATAAACACCCTGCGCTTTTTATTTTTTCCATTTTCACAAACTAAATCCCTTTACTTTGAATTTTATTAGGCTTTGCTGGTCTAGTGTAGTTATTCCAAGTAAAAACTCGTACTTTTTCTCCAATATCACCCTACGTTTCGCCAAGCTCCTTGGCATCCTCAGGATTATAATTTTTATTTTAAACAAAAAGTAACAAAAAACCAAACAAAAACAAACAGAAAATCAATTTTTGAAAACACATAAATCACTATAAGAACATTGGTGACAAACTTACATAAAAAGTATTAGCTTAACGTGTAAACATCACACAACATAAAACAACAAACACTTAAAACTAAAAACATCCATCAGTACCATGGTAATTGGGTACTTTTGTCATACTAAAATGTCGCAAACAAGCCAAAGAGCTAGCAGCAATAAACTTGGTGTCTTCTTTTCTGTTCATCGTTCTCTCCCTTCTTTGTAATACGTGTAAGCTTTCCAATGCGTATATCGTCTTTTCTCTCTTCTCCACGTCTATTATTGTTGCATTTTTTAGATGAGGTGTGTGTCCGTGCATTAGTGCGTATTGAGCAAGTGCAGTGCTGGTCTTCTTCTTTCTTATGTCGGCGTCGTGCTCTGCCAATCGGGTTCCTAGTGCCCATTTCGTTGTTCCAACGTAGATTTTGTTTCAGTTCTCATTGTCTCCACCTTTGCACGGAATTTCGTAAACCACGTTGTTTTGTTGGTGTGGTTCTATACGGCTTTTTGTACGTGTAAAAATGGTAGAGAGTGTGCAGTTCGATTTGTATGCGAGAGATATCTTCGGTTTTTGTTTTTTCATGTTTTGATTGAAGTTTTCCGTAAGCTTAGGAATGTATGTGACACTGTGGTATTGCTTTGTCTCCCTTGTGTTGTTAGTTGATGTTATTTCTTGCGCTCTGTTTACTTCTAATAATTTGTTTTGTATTAGGGATGTAATTAAGTGGCTCGGGTAATTATTGTTTAATAGTATGCTGTATATTTTTGTTTTATTTTTTCCCCAGAACTGTTTGTGGCTTAAGGTAAATATTTTGTGTATGAGGCTTTTTGCTGTATTTGCTTTGTATTTTTTGGGCTGCGAGGATAGAAAGTTTATTATTCTGCCGGAGGATATGGATTTAGAATACCAGTCCAGCACTATTTCGTTATTTTTCCTGTGAATAAGGACATCCAAAAACGGGATCATCAAATTCTCTTCCTTCTCCATGTTGTTGTTGTTGTTGTAGCAATGGTCGCCCCACCTAATAGCCGCGACCGATCAAAAATTGTCATCAATATCCTCTAACGGGAGTCCAAGGAAACTTGCCGTTTCAACAGCGGTGGACCATAAGGAAAGGGGTGTTAGAGGCGTTGGTTCCACATTACAATTGAAGAGATGGTTGGTGTCATGTGGGGACACATTGCAAGCGGGGTATACATTTTGTATGTCAGGGTTGATTCTGGATAGGTAAGAGTTTAACCTGTTACAGTATCCAGAACGAAGTTGAGCAAGAGTGGCACGCGTTTCCCTGGGGAGTATGCGTTCCTCTTCCGCAAGTTTTGGATAATTTTCGTTAAGTACTGGATTCACCGGGCAATTCCCGGCATAAAGGTCCGACGCCTGTTTATGGAGTTCACCAAGGACCTGCTTGTGTTTTTTCAGTTCATACGGCTGGGTTCTCAGGTGCCGTATTTCTTCAAAATGCTTACGGAGATGACTCCTTAAGCCCCTAGGCGGTGCTGGTTCAGCAATCAGATGTCTGTTGGGATGCCCAGGTTTCTGGGTATTCAACAGGAACTGTTTGGTCAGCATCTCATTTCTCTCCCTGATGGGGAGTATTCTCGCCTCATTATGCAGATGGTGTTCTGGGGACATAAGAAGACAGCCCGTGGCAATTCTGAGAGCAGTATTTTGGCAGGCCTGTAGTTTCTTCCAGTGGGTGATTTTTAGGCTTGGCGACCATATGGGTGACGCGTAGCACGTAACCGGCTGGCTAATTGCTTTGTATGTAGTCATGAGCGTTTCTTTATCTTTTCCCCAAGTACTGCCAGCGAGGGATTTGAGGATTTTGTTACGGCTCTGAATTCTCGGAGCATTTGCTGCTACGTGCTCACCAAAATGTAGATCCTGATCAAACGTCACACCCAAGATTTTGGTGTGTCGGGCAGTCGGTAGCGTAGTGCCATCGACGTGGATGTTCAAAATGGTCGACATTTGGGGCGTCCATGTTGTAAATAAGTTCGCGGAAGATTTAGTCGGTGGTAATGCCAGGTTTCGCTAGGCGAAAAAACTGGAGAGATCAGGGAGGTAGCCGTTTATTTTATTGCAAAGCGCATCGATCTTTGGGCCTGGGCCTGTGGCCATTATTGTGCAGTCATCGGCGTAGGAAACGATAGTGACACTTTCTGGTGGTGAAGGTAGCTTAGATATGTAGAAATTAAACAAAAGTGGGGATAGGACACCACCCTGTGGCACCCCCTGTTTAATTCTCCTTGGTTTTGATGTTTCGTTTCTAAATTGCACCGATGCCTGCCGACCACCCAGATAATTTGCGGTCCACCTTTTATGACATGGGGGAAGGGTAGACCCTTCCAGGTCCTGCAGTAACGAGCCATGGTTGACCGTATCAAAAGCTTATGATAGGTCTAGCGCTACGAGTACTGTTCTATGGTGGGGTATTGATTTAAACCGCAATTTATCTGGGTGCTAATGGCATTCAGCGCGGTGGTAGTGCTACGGAGTTTTCTGAAGCCATGCTGATGAGGGGCTAGCTGCAAATTTGCTTGGAAATAAGGGAGCAGAATGGCTTCAAGCGTCTTTGCCACTGCCGATAGGGGAGATATCGGACGATACGGCTCACCTATGTTAGCTGCTTTCCCAGGCTTTAGTAGCGGGACCACCTTGGCCATTTTCCATTTCTCAGGTATGACAAAGGTGGAAAGAGACAGATTGAAGACATGTGCTAAATATTTGAACCCCTCTTTCCCTAGGTTTTTAGGCATCGGCATGGCTATGCCGTCTGGGCCCACTGCTTTGGATGGTTTAGCACGACCAATGGCGTCCTCAACCTCTTTAGCGGTGATGGTGATTGGTGACGCGCTGAATTTGTGTTTATGTGCGCGTCTATTGGCTCCCCGTCTATCTTTGTCGACCGTAGGATGCATTATATATTGTCGGCAGAAAGCGCTCGCGCATTTTTTCGCGTCCGACAGCACTTTGTCGCCAAAGGCGATGGAAACTTTGTCTTTGTGCTAAGTCGCATTCGATAGGGACTTTACGGTGGACCAAAGTTTACCCACACCGGTAGAGAGGTTACAACCTCTTAGGTGCTCCTCCCATTTCGCCCGCTTGTGTTCATCTACAAGCAATCTGATGAGTTGGTTTATATCCCTTATTTGGGGGTCGCCTGGGTCAAGCTGTCTTATAAGGTCACGTCCTCTCGCTAAGTTTGCGGCCTCCGCCGGGAAGTGGGCCGGATTTCGGGAATTCTCCCGGCGGGAATGAAATGTGCCGAGGCGGATTTAATGACATTACGGAAGGCACGCTCCCCTTGGCGGGCATCAGTCGGGATAGGGAGGGCAGCAAAGCTGCTGTCTGTTGCAGATTTATATTCTTCCCACTTTCCTTTTTTGAAGTTTATGAAAGTGCGTTTTTCAGTGACGATGAAGTCGGCGTTACGCTCAAGCGAAATAAGTATGGGCAGGTGGTCGGATGCCAATGTTACCATCGGCTGCCAGTTGACGCAGTTTACGAGTTCTGCGCTCACGATTGAGATATCTGGCGAGCTGTGACAGCTTCCTACCATACGTGTGGGGGCGTCTCCGTTTATTGTGCAGAACGTCGTTTCTTCTATTTGATCCGCCAACATCTCACCCCTACTGTCCGCCCGCAAGTTTGAATGCCATAGATCATGATGGGCATTGAAATCGCCTAAGATAATGCGATTGTTGCCAGTGAGTAAGGCCCTGATATTAGGGCGGTATCCACTGGGGCAACAGGTGGCAGGAGGGATGTAGATGTTGATGATTTCTAGGTTTGCATCGCCTGACCGGACAGATAGGCCTTGACGTTCTAAGACATTGTCCCTGCGGTCGATGCCAGAATCAAATATACAATATTGCACAGAGTGGTGTATGAAAAACGCGAGACCGCCTCCATTTCCGCTTTCGCGGTCTTTCCTGTGGACGTTATACCCAGAGCAGGTCTGCAATGCAGATCTTGCTGGGAGTTTAGTCTCTTGAATCGCAGCAATGCGGATGTTGTGCCGCTTCATGAAATCGACTATCTCCGTAATCTTCCCAGTTAGTCCATTACAGTTTAACTGCAGAATTCTGAAGTGCATAAGGGGGGACGTCGCCACTCTGGGGGTAAGTGACGGGTGACTACGCCTGGGTTGGGGAAGGCCAGGACGCAATTGCTGTTGTGGCCCTAGGACTGGGCGTCCTTGGGCAAGCATTGGGGTACCCGGATGATTTGGGTTTGCGGCCTGGCAACATGGCGCGATGAAACCCGTCGGGGGGTTGCCGTCGCGGAGACCAGAACATCTAGGGAAGTGGCACCACCCAAGGCAGGAGCTGCATTGGGCGGATGTCGCAAACATATATATTCTGTGCTGGCAAACGGTGCAAACGGAGGTAGGGACTAAGAGTCTGTTTCCCTGACCTACACGATTGCTGCCGGAAAAGAGGGGGGAGAAGACGGGGGCAGGGGCTGCTGCTCAGCATTGCTTCCGACTCTACAACGAAGATTGTAGTTATGAGTGGTAGCAGCTGTTTGAGTTGTTGGCGCCGTGGGGCGCGAGCAGCAGCGGGTACTTGTTGTGGCTTGCTGAGCAGCGGGGCTGCTGGAAGGTAGTGGGTGGGGGGGGGGGGGGGGCGCTTAGACGTAGACTACGTAGGACGCCCTTGGGCGTGAACAGCAAGGAGCCACAAAAGATTTATAAAAGTTACGTGGACGTCGGGTTTTGGGATCAAGCCCAGAACAACCTGTCCGATGCAACCATCCCTTGCACGAGACACACTGAACAGAGTATGACCGTCCTAAAAAGATTCTTTTCCGGCAGATGCAGCAAAACCATTTCTCAGGACCGGGGTCAGGAGACGGACCCGGATTGGATTCGATGCCTTCCCGGAGTAAGAGAATATGGAGCAGTGCTGCTGCAAGGAGCTGCTGGGAGGATGACAATTTGTGGGAGGGACGAAACAAATTAGATGGGGTCACACTGAAATGACAGTCCTTGGTCGGGAAAAATCCCGTGTCGCTCCGGTACATAGAACCGACTGCCTTGGAAAGCGCTTCCTTTATTTATTTATTTATTTATTTATTTATTATTTAAAGTCGACGACAAACTATGGTCGACTGAATAATATAAAAGATATATAAATATACAACTCAAAAGATAAAATTTAAGATATATCGAGCTTTCAACAATGTTATATTACAAACAAAGAAATATTAATGAACATTACTATTTAATTTCAGAATATAATAATAATAAGAAATATGAGCAGAAATAAGATCTTATGCCGAAATCTTATACTGGCGGAATGCATCAGATTCCGCTCAGCATGATTTCGGAATGCAGTGGATTCCAATCTCCCTGTTGGAATGCAACAAGATTCCAATCAGCATGTCATGGGAATCCGGCAGTGCTAAGAGTAGTGTAATGAGGATACGCCATCACAAGGCATAAAAAGTAACATGACCTGTGTTGTTGGAATGCACCGGATTCCAATCAGCTCGACGCCTGACCCATAAGATTATACTGCCGGAATGCATACGATTCCGGTCAGTGACTCATGAAAAAGCATGTTTTTTACGTTGTTGGAATGCACCAGATTCCAATCAACACAGTACTGTCTTGTTCCTTCTTAATGATACATGTTGATAAATGTTCCTCCATCCTTAAGCGAGATAGTTCCTGTTTTTTATCGAAGGAATAAAATGCCGGCAAATTAAATTAGCTTGTATCTCTTAAATTAGATAGCAAGTATTGCATTACGTATAGTGGCAAAAGTACATTCAAGACTGATGCAGCTATACAAGTCATTGTAGTGCGCGCACCAGATAAGAAGAGGATTATTTTTAGCAAAGTCGACAAAGGGGTAAATAGAAAGGAACGTAGTGTCTGGATACTCTAGGGGGAACCGCAAAAAACAAGGAGGAGGCTGAGGAGGTCCGCGGAATCAATTTCTCCAATAATGAGCTTATGGATGAACAATATCCCCAGTAATATCCTCCGATTTTCCAGAGTGGGTAAGTTAATAAGAAGAAGTCTACTTCTGTATGGAGGAAGGTGGAGACTTGAGTCCCAATTAAGGCCGCGCAATGCAAATATCAAAAATTGCTTTTGAACTGACTCAAGACGCTTTATATGCTTTTGAGAAACAGGGGACCAAACGCATGAGCAATACTCGAGTATTGGACGAACCAGCGATGTGTAAAGAACCTTAGTGAGGTACGGATCATCGAACTCTTTAGCCCATCTTTTAACAAATCCAAGTAAACCCAACGCTTTGTTGGCTATAGATGAAATATGCATGTTAAAATTCAATTTCGGATCAAAAAGGACACCTAGATCATTTGCAATAGATATACGCTCCAAAGGCGTACCATCTATTACATAAGATTTCAATGCTGGCTTCACTCGGTGAAATGTGATATGCTTACATTTAGAGCAATTTAAAGCTAGTAAATTTGTTGTGCACCAACATTGGAACGAGTCCAAGTCGGCCTGAAGAAGATCCAAGGAACTCAAATCGGTAGGACAGTAAGTGTAGCAAAGTTTTACATCATCCGCATACATTATAGTATGGGAATATAATATTGTCTGTGGCAAGTCATTAATGAAAAGGGCAAAGAGCAAAGAGCCTAGATGACTTCCCTGGGGTACGCCGGAGGAAACTCCGAACGATTCCGACAGATTGCACTTGAACAGGACTTTTTGGGTCCGGTTAGAAAGATAGCTTTTCAGCCACATTAGTAGGTGAAACGGAAAGCCCAGTAAATCAAGCTTATGAATAAGCAACTCGTGGTTGACGGTATCAAATGCTTTGCTGAAGTCCGTGTAGATGACATCCGTTTGCTTGTTCGCTAAAAATCCTTCCATAACTATAGAGGTGAATACAAGCAAATTTGTAGTGGTAGACCTTTGACGAATAAAACCGTGTTGACATGGAGATAAAAGACTAGAACACTGATATTGCAGTTGATTGGTGACAATCTGTTCAAAGACTTTAGGAATGACTGAAAGTTTAGCAATACCCCTGTAGTTTTCAACTTTTGACCTACTACCTTTTTTATGCAGGGGTATAATAAAAGACTGTTTCCAAAGTGCCGGGAATGACGCAGATCCCAGAGATAGCTCAAATAATTTTAAAATAGGCTCATACATGTTTTCGGCGCAGTACCTAAGCACGCAACTAGGAACACCGTCCGGTCCCGAAGAAAAGGTGGGCTTCAAAGATTGAAGACTGTGAAGAACAATATTACCATCAATAGCAGGATTCCTAATGTAATTCGAGCTATCTAAGCGATAGGGATATTGACCAGAATGAAAACCACTGGATGAATACGTGGACTTAAAGAACTCACAAAATAGATCAGCAACGTCGTCATCAGTGCAAGCTTTTTTACCTGCAAAGGTTAATGAGGAAGGATACCCAGAAGTTTTCCGCTTTGAATTTACGAAACTGTAAAACTTTTTTGGATTTCTAAAAAATTGGGCTTTACAACAACTCAAGTAATTTTTATAACAAAGCTGATTAAGACGGTGAAA
Source organism: Eurosta solidaginis (assembly GCF_040869045.1). NCBI lineage: Eukaryota > Metazoa > Arthropoda > Insecta > Diptera > Tephritidae > Eurosta > Eurosta solidaginis. Next base: position 14,831 of record NW_027137019.1, on the reverse strand, counting down.
TTTAGAACGAGCTATTAGATATTTAGAGAGGTCTGCAGATGCTCCAGATTTCTTGAACCTCTTATAAAGCCTAGATTTGATGTTATTAAGTCTGATAAGTTGCCTTGAAAACCAAGGGGGCTTATTCGAACATAGGGTATTGCGAGTAGGAATGCAGGTATCAAAGAAGCTATCAAGCGTACTGTAAAATATAGAGATAGCCGAATCGACATCAGTGCAAGCATAGAGATCCGACCAATCATGGGAAGCCAACAGATCATTGAGCATAATGAAATTCGCTTTGTAGAAGCATCTAGATCGGGGACGAGACTGTACTTGAATCCTACGGGGTAGACTGATATCAAGTGATATCTCTAGCGTAGGGTGAAGAGGGTCTTCTGGGAGGGATAAAGGTGGTATTTGCGTAAGGGCAGTACCCACCGAGCCATCCACAAATACTAAATCCAGCATTTTATTTCCACTATTTGGAACATTGTTAATCTGTAAAAGAGATGAGTCTAACAAGCAATTGAGAAACTCATGTTGAGCAGTGGGAGTTAAAAAGTTTGAATCACTTATATTAACCCAACTAACTGTTGGCAAGTTAAAGTCACCAACAACAACAAGTCGATCGTTATCTCCCAACTGCGAATGCAAATCACAGATGGCCGAGCTATGACTAGCATAAACATCCATATCCGAACGAGGTGGTATATACGAACAGCAAACAATTACGCTATAGCTACCGAATGAAAGCCTAACTGCTATGAATTCGATATGAGAGATATTGTCCAGCGAAATCAACTCAGATGATAGGTTAGATTCAACAGCAATAAGGACACCTCCCGCTCTAGAGATGCGATCACGCCGATAAACAGCATATTTATTTGAAAAAACCTCAGAATTGTAATTATCAGGCTTTAGCCAGGTCTCCGTAAAAGCTACAACTTGTGCAGAAAAGTTGAAAGAATTAAGGAAGAATGGAACAAGTTTTGATCGTAAACCACGAACATTTTGATAATTAATGAGAAGACGGGACAGATCAGCAATTACCTTTGTGTTGTAATTACTGTGTTCGTCATACCGTTTTTTGGCTGTAATAAAACAGGTTCGGCCCTCGCCTTTCTCGTGAACAAGTGAACCACAGTATGCTTGGGCCAAAAAGAGGAATCAAGTACCTTATCGAAATATTCATCTGAAAGGGATATTTTAAATGAGGAGATGTCTCTCTCATATTTAAAGTTAAATTTATACACATTGATGTTACTAGTGGGTGCAACACCAAGTTTAGAGCAAACGTAATGAGCAATGTCATTTTCGGTAAGCGAGGCGTGTAATCGGGACACAAATACAGCCCTACGTGGCATGGCAGTCACCTGCAAAGGAGTAGCGGATAGCGCACCAGAGAGCTGGGAAGGTGCGGCCGTTATAGCGTTGGTTATCGAGCCCGTACTATTTTTTTCAGGTACACTTGTATCGCTAGCAAAACCCCAGTATCGGTAACTGTTATTGTTGGAGCTAAAGATACCGGTGGAGGTGTAGGATGAATTGGGGAGTCCAGCGAAATCAACATTGGTGACGTAGAACAAACAGCCGCAAAAGTACCACTATTAGTTCGTGCATCGTTTAATTTGCCATAGATCGTCTCACTGGAAGTCTCGACACAACCTTGTGTAGATTCTTGTGAAGATTCCTGAGCTGCATTGTTCATAACGTCTTTGGTTAGCCTGTTCGTATTAGTCAACGCGGTTGAAGGGACATTCGTAGGAGGACAGCTTTGCCCCTGACTCGAAGACAAGTTGGAGTCATTATTGGGCATACATTTCTTTCGTTTTGGGGATTCAGATATCACTTTTCAATTTTTTAAAAGTGACCCTCCATCGTTTTGAATCTTTCGTTAAGGTCACGAAACCCAATAAAAATGTTGTTGAACTCTTTCTGAGTTTGCCTCATAAAAGCTCGCATATCATTTTCTACGGAACGACAATCATGACATGTCCAGTTCATCGTAATTTTCAGTTTGTTGTGGTATCTGTTCAATGTGTTTAGAATTATGTCTAAGTCGTTTCGTTTGACGATCGCAAAAACATCGTCCACGTACTTTACTATACATTTCAGTTGTATGTTGTGGGTTTGCTTCAGTTCGGAGATGGTGTTGTCTGGTACTGGTCTCATTCGATGTGGTATCGTTGTTCACCAACATACCAATATACTTAGCCATCAAAATAATAATGACCAAATTCAGCAAAATACATTCAATGATACCAAAAAACAAGTTCCTTAAAATTTTAAACTTCTGCCTGAACGACAACAACTACTTCATGTATGATGACCAAATTTTCACACAAAGTTTCGGAATGCCAATGGGAAACCCACTGAAGAAAACCCACAACATACAGCTGAAATTTATAGTAAAGTACTTGGCCGATGTTTTTGCGATCTTCAAACGAAACGACTTAGACATAATTCTAAACACATTGAACAGATACCACAACAAACTGAAATTTACGATGGAGAAGGAAGAGAATTTGATGATCCCGTATTTGGATGGCCTTTAATCACAGGAAAAATAACGAAATAGTCCTGGACTGGTATTCTAAATCCATATCCTCCGACAGAATAATAAACTTTCTATCCTCGCAGCCCAAAAAATACAAAGCAAATACAGCAAAAAGCCTCATGCACAAAATATTTACGTTAAGCCACAAACAGTTCTGGGGAAAAAATAAAACAAAAATATACAGTATACTATTAAACAATAATTACCCGAGCCACTTAATTACATCCCTAATACTACACAAATTATTAGAAGTAAACAGAGCGCAAGAAATAACATCAGCTGACAACACAAGGGAGACAAAGCAATACCACAGTGTCACATACATTCCTAAGCTTACGAAAACTTCAATCAAGACATGAAAAAACAAAAACCGAACATATCTTTCGCATGCAAATCGAACGCACACTCTCTACCATTTTTACACGTACAAAAAGCCGTATACAACCACACCAACAAAACAACGTGGTTTACGAAATTCCATGCAAAGGTGGAGACAACGAGAACTGCAACAAAATCTACGTTGGAACTACGAAACGGGCACTAGGAACCCGACTGGCAGAGCACGACGCCGATATAAGAAAAAAGAAGACCAGCACTGCACTTGCTCAACACGCACTAACACACGGACACACACTTGATCTAAAAAATGCAACAATAATAGACGTGGAGAAGAGAGAAAATACGAGATACACATTGGAAAGCTTACATATATTACAAAGAAGGGAGAGAACGATGAACAGAAAAGAAGACACCAAGTTTATTGCTGCTAGCTATTGGGCTTATTTATGACATTTTAGTATGACAAAAGTACCCAATGGCCATGGTACTGATGGATGTTTTTAGTTTTAAGTGTTTGTTGTTTTATGTTGTGTGATGTTTACACGTTAAGCTAATACTTTTTATGTAAGTTGGCACCAATTTTCTTATAGTGATTTATGTGTTTTCAAAAATTGATTTTCTGTTTGTTTTTGTTTGGTTTTTTGTTACTTTTTTTTAAAATAAAGATTATACCCCTGAGGATGCCAAGGAGCTTGGCGAATCGTAGGGTGATATTGGAGAAAAATTACGAGCTTTTACTTGGACTAAATACACTAGACCAGTAAAGCCTAATAAAATTCAAATAAATACCAAACTGGTCAGCAAATTATTAATAAATAAATCCCTTTGCTTTTGGGTTAAATTGATGAAAACCTCCAAATAATACAAGCATAAGACTTTTCGATGGCCAAACCCAAGCTACAGCCGGCCAACAAAAACAATTTTGTGTTTGTGAAGAGATACATATACTCACAGCCAAAGAGAGTGCGTCATTTCGCTCTTGGCAAATGCACGAGTTGTTTGCTTTGTTATTATTTTGCGACAGCCACTGAAAATCAAAACAGTCAATCATTGTTTACTATATAGTTTGGCAGCTTAAATTAAGGATATGTTGCAAATAGAGTGGAAGGCACTCGAATTCAGTGAAAGAAAGCACTTGAATGAAGTATAATGAAGGAATGATGGTCGGAGTTTTTCAAAATTTGCTCAAAATCCTGAATCAGAAATGGGAGTGTAGTTAAATACGAAAATGAAAATATGTAGTTAGGTTTTGATCCTTTTTTAGCAGGAGATTTTCATTTTAATGTAATATACAAACAAATATTCATTCTATTACTTTTTTAACAGGCGATTTTTTATTTTAAAAATGTAATATATAAACCAATGTTCATTCTATCACTCATTTTATTTATGGGGCTTCACATATAATTTATAATAACATGATTTTTATTTTTACGATTTATTCCTCAATGAAAATAAATGAAACACTATAAATGTAGTCATTAATCATTTTTTTACTCCTTACTTTATGTTAAAAAATAAATAATAGTTTAAAAAAACTAAAAAAAACACGATTTTATAGCAAACCGAACTAAAAAATAGAAAATAATTTTCAGTTAAAAAGAGTTTATATAACAGTAGTAGAAGGTAAAACAATCGTTTATAGTTAATCACCTCAAAATAAAATTATAATAAAATTTAAGTTATAAACAGAATAATTTAAGTCAGAGTAAAAAGCGTGGGGTGCATTTGACTACATTTCATATTTTCCTCTCAGATATTTGCCAATAGAATGATTGTAACATTCAATATCAAGCCCCCCACGCTTTTTACTGTGAATTAAATTATTCTGTTAATAACTTAAATGTTATTATAATTTATTTTGAGGTTATTAACTATAAACGATTGTTTTACCTTCTACTACTGTTATGTAAACTCTTTTTAATTGAAAATTATTTTTTATTTTTCAGTTCGGTTTGCTATAAAAGCGTGTTTTTTAAACTATTATTTATTTTTAATTTTTTAGTTCAAGTAATTTTAAAAGTTTTAGTCGAGAGTGATTAAATCTCGAAACGCCAGCGGTCCATGGATGAATCCAACCCCACGGCACCGAAAAGGGCCAAGGCGCAGGAAGGCTGGACGCGGTCTTTCGCCGAAATTGCCAAGGGTCGGCAGATCATTGGCATTATAGACGAGAGCAGCGAAGACGGCAGGATCCCGAAACAACAGTGGAAGTGGATCGAGGCCGCGCTCGCTACGGTGGCCGTTAAGGTTAAAAAGACAACCCTGGTCCACCGCCATCTTACACCGATGCAGGGTGGTTCCAGGGCAATGTCAAGCTAATTGCCTGTGACGACGCCAGGTCGGTCAACCTCTATAGGGCCGCCGTAACGCTGATAGGGGTGGTATATCCGGGCGCGCGCCTCAAGGTAGTGGAGGCGCGTGATATTCCCTCACGACCAAGGGATAGAGCATGGGTTCCAGTGACGCCAACGGACCCAGCTGGCATCCTGGAGCTCCTCCAGGAGTACAACCCGCCACAGGTTTGGAAGGCAACCCGGATAAAACCGAGCTTGTTCTCTTCACGAGGAGGTACATAGTACTAAATCTTACATCGAGAAGAATTGGGCGCACGTTCTTAGCGTTTAGCGACCAAATCAAGTATTTGGGAGTCATTCTGGATAGGAAGCTATTATGGAGTGACCATATAGTGGAGCAATCCAAGAAGGCAGCAGCAGAGCTGTTCACCTGCAAGAGGGCAATTGGCACCTCCTGGGGATTCTCCGCTAAGGTGACCTACTGTATTTACACAGCAATTGTGCGCCCGATTCTTCTTTATGGTGCTTTGGTCAGGTGGCCTGCACTAGCTAAAAGTACCTATCTTAAAATGCTTCAAAAGGTGCAACAGAGTTCGGAGCTCTGCATTACCGGGTCTCTCCGTTCCACTCCAGATTCCGTTACATACGTACATGGATACATAGATACATAGAAAGATACAGACCAAGCTATTAAAAGCGTGTTAAAAAGGGCTCCAGTATGCTCTTTCGTAGATATGCCATGCATACACTTCTATCATTAATAAATTAATGCGTTTTTCGCATTATGTGCAAGATTTCAAATCTATGGCCATTTGGGGTGGTCACAAGTTCAATTGACCTTATGTCCGTTAACCATATGTGAACCCACCATCACATTATTGCATTGTCATCGAGCCTTGATACGTGTGCAAAGTTTCAATCAAACTTATGGCTATTAAAAGTGGTAATAAGGCCAATTGACCTTATGGCCGTTGACCTTATGTCAACACACCATCACATTAATGCATTGTCATCGAGACTTGATACGTGTGCAAAGTTTCAAATTAATCAGACTTCTTGAAACCGGTTAAAATTAAGCTCAAAGATTCCGTTACATACAGGCCAAGCTAATAAAAGCGTGTTAATAACTCTGCGTTGAAAATAGCAGAACTAAAATCTCAATGTCTACTACTTTTATATGATAACAGCTGAGTTCAGTAAGCCGTCTCTAGTCACTATTAGAGACTATTTGGAGTGAAAATCACTTTTGAGACAATTCGCCATTCTGTAAGCTGTTTCGCGTATCCAGCCTCATAAAAGCAATCACTAATTTGTGAGCTGGGCCGGGGCAGATCACAAACATGAAAATTTCAGAAAACGTATGAAAATTATTTGCGAAAAACGCTTTAAATATGTTACTTTATTCCTCAAATTAAAATAGGCATAGAAAAAATTAAAAAACAGAAAATACTTAAAAAAAACATTGAACTCTATGTGGCGCCTCTGAGATTCGAACCTACACATTTAGAGATTTTCTATACAAAATTGTGAACGGCGTCTTCGAAACCTCAGCCATAATACAGCGTTATGTTGACAAAATGCAATGCTATATTATTTTGTCTTTTTGGTGAATTTCGTTGATATGGTGAATTGTTTTTGTGACTTTCGTTTACTGAATACCGAAATCATCTCAAGCCACAAAAATTTTCTCTAAAGGCATTTTAGACCTATGCATTATATCTTAACTTTCTCGCTATATAAGGTAACAATTCCAGGGGCCGTTTTCACCATCTTCGGTTAACGCTAACAAGCAACTTATTTGAAAGAAATCGTTCAGAGATTTGTCAAATAAGATGTCACTTTAAAATAAAGCACGTTGAAGGTTTCTCTGCCGCAGATATATCGAAAATTTATTGAGGATTGCACTGCGACAATTGGTCTGTTGTGCCCTCGTCAGATTGCGTCGCATTCCAGTATGATATGTTCCGCCGTCTCTGCAGATCGATCACAAAATCGACATGAATACAAAATTATGTTTTTATTTAGTTGAACGGCGATAGAAAATCGTTTTTTTTTTTCTAAAATGCAAGAAACTTCAAGAAGATCGTACGTTTTTAATTATTTGTTTGTTGCTTTGACGTTGGCTTTGCGTTGCTTATGGATTGAAGCAATTAAAGCGCGTGTGTTCAAAGTCAGATGTAGACGCAACGCAAGTGCCAAAACGACGGAAAAGTCACCTTAAGCGTATTTGCCTTACGTGTTATTTATCAATATTAATTAAAAATATTGGATCTCCTAAAAAGTTGAACTTAGGCAAGGAACATACGAGGCGTAGCTTCGTAGACGCCTACAAAATATGGCGTGTCTATAACATCTCTCTACACCCCAAGATTGCTAACGCTGTGCCTAATAGGCGTCTATGCCTCGTGTCCATCTTCTCCTAGATTATATTTCAAAGAAAATTTTTTTAGTTTTAAACTTTGTTCATAATATTCATGTACATGTCTACTACTATGGCAGTCGCTTGCATACTACTATTTCGTTATTTAAAAAAAATAATTACGTTCGGAAAAATGCAACCTTATCACATGCATTCTCAAACACGGTTGCCATACCATGTTTTCACTTGGGACCAAAATTTATCGAAAAAAGGACCAGACATCAGAAAAAGGACCCAATTTTAGTTTTATTTTATTGGTATACAAACAATTCGGCAAGTTACTAGAGTGTCGTATTTGTTGTAAAAAGCAATAATTGTAGGATGTTTCAATGGTTTCCTATATAAAATTTGAATAAAGGTGACGCTTGGCTTTAGTTCAAATTGCACAAAAAAAATAAAGTGTACCTTTAGGTATTACATTTTCAAATTTCTATGATAAGACTATATCTTTCACCAATCAAACGTTGTGAATCTAGTTTTGCTTGATTGCAATGAAAAAAATGTATAGCGCAGTTAGGTTTTAGTAAGGAACGGTTAAAAAATTTGCATTGTGGCAAACTCAATAAATCGTAAATGAAACTAAGCAATTGTGTTAATGCTATTTTTATAGATGCTTACATTTTCCCTAACAGTTTAAACTTCATACCACAGCCTAGATTCAGTAAGTGTGAGTTTTGAACTTAGACTAAAAATTAAGCGTCTTAAAAGTTTGAACTGTATAACAATTGAATACCGATCGAAATATCTAACCACTAAAACAAGTCTTTTTCTGATAAGCCCGTTGTTTGATCAAAAATTATTGCCAATGTGTTTGCCTGAACATTCAACACTTCCTTTTTAATGCCTTGCCCAAATTATCTCCCATGTTAAATTTTATTGTTCTGCTACATTTTGTTGATAGAGCAATTTTCCTGGAAAGAATTCGATTGAAGTAAATTGAATATTATATGTGTATAGTAGATTTGCGGCAAATTTTTTTAGCAGTGTTTTGAATTTTTGTTTCAGTGAAAAGAAATAAAAGTACCAAAACCGTGCCGAAAAAGAACCAAAATTGAGAAAAAGGAACCAGCGAACGGTATAGGGTTGGCAGGAACCAATTTTGGTCCAAATGGACTGAAGTGGCAACCGTGTTCTCAAATGCAAACTTCCACATCAAATATATACACATATAAGTACTTCGACATAACGAAATACATTGTCGCGTTGTGAGGCAAAGTATTGTTGCATAAAAGCTTTTTGACCACCACAGATTAAGTATAAAATTTCACAAAAATAATAATTTGTCTCGAAAAATGCTTTAAAACGCATGAAATTGTTAAAATAAAGTTCGAAAAAATAAATTGATACAAACTTTGATATAAACAAAAAGATTCTTTTAATAAAACCTTATATATTCTATATATACATCAATTGGTAAGGATTATCTCACTTTAAAATTCAAGCTAAATAATCTAAAGTTTTTTTTTTGAAACTCAGTCGAGAACTGTGCGTGTGAATGTGTGACTTTTCAGCGATCAGCTGTTAGTTGCGCTAATTGGTAAGATTTACAATGTAGTAAATTCCGTACAAAGCAAAAGAAAATAATAAACGCGCTCTTTACCTTATTTTCGATTCTGATATTTATTAGCAATGTATGATGCTTTTTGGAAAAAAGGGGAGAGTTAAAATGAAAGGTTTGCGAGCATTGAACAACAGGTAAAGGGCGATTGGTCTGAAGTCAGCATTTTTTTTATACTCAGTTGAGCAGAGCTCACAGAGTATATAAAGTTTGATTGGATAACGGTTGGTTGTACATATATAAAGGAATCGAGATAGATATAGACTTCCATATATCAAAATAATCAGGATCGAAAAAAAATTTGATTGAGCCATATCCGTCCGTCCGTCCGCCCGTTAACACGATAACTTGAGTAAATTTTGCGGTATCTTGATGAAATTTGGTATGTAGGTTCCTGAGCACTCATCTCAGATCGCTATTTAAAATGAACGATATCGGACTATAAGCACGCCAACTTTTTCGATATCGAAAATTTCGAAAAACCGAAAAAGTGCGATAATTCTTACCAAAGACAGATAAAGCGACGAAACTTGGTAGATGAGTTGAATTTATGACGCAGAATAAAAAATTGGTAAAATTTTGGACAATGGGCGTGGCACCGCCCACTTTTAAAAGAAGGTAATTTAAAACTGTTGCAAGCTGTAATTTGTCAGTCGTTGAAGATATCATGACGAAATTTGGCAGGGGACGTTACTCCTATTACTATATGCACGCCTAATAAAAATTTGCAAAATCGGAGAAGGACCACGCCCACTTTAAAAAAAAAAATTTTTTATACTCAGTTGAGCAGAGCTCACAGAGTATATTAACTTTGATTGGATAACGGTTGGTTGTACAGGTATAAAAGAATCGAGATAGATATAGAGTTCCATATATCAAAATCATCAGTATCGAAAAAAAATTCGATTGAGCCATGTCCGTCCGTCCGTCTGTCCGTTAACACGATAACTTGAGTAAATTTTGAGTTATCGTGATGAAATTTGGTATATAGGTTCCTGGGCACTCATCTCAGATCGCTATTTAAAATGAACGATATCGGACAATAACCACGCCCACTTTTTCGATATCGAAAATTTCGAAAATCGAAAAAGTGCGATAATTCATTAACAAATACGGATTAAACGATGAAACTTGGTAGGTGAGTTGAACTTATGACGCAGAATGGAAAACTAGTAAAATTTTGGACAATGGGCGTGGCACCGCCCACTTTTAAAAGAAGGTAATTTAGAAGTTTTGCAAGCTGTAATTTGGCAGTAGTTGAAGATAACATGATGAAATTGGGCAGGAACGTTACTCTTATTACTATATGTCTGCTCAATAAAACTTAGCAAAATCGGAGAACGACCACGCCCACTTTTTAAAAAAATTTTTTTTTTTAATTCAAATTTTAAAAGAAAAGTTAATATCTTTACAGTATATAAGTAAATTATATCAACATTCAACTCCAGTAATGTTATGTTCCAACAAAATACAAAAATAAAAGAAAATTTCAAAATGGGCGTGGCTCCACCCTTTTTCATTTAATTTGTCTAGGATACTTTTAATGCCATAAGTCGAACAAAAATTTACCAATCCCTGTGAAATTTGGTAGAGGTTTAGATTCTAGGACTATAACTGTTTTCTGTGAAAAAGGGCGAAATCGGTTGAAGCCACGCCCACTTTTTATACACAGTCGACCGTCTGTCCTTCCGCTCGGCCGTTAACACGATAACTCGAGCAAAAATCGATATATGTTTACTAAACTCAGTTCACGTACTTATCTGAACTCACTTCGTATTGGTGTAAAAAATGGCCGAAATCCGACTATGACCACGCCCACTTTTTCGATATCGAAAATTACGAAAAAAGAAAAAAATGCTATAATTTTATATAACAAATACGAAAAAAGGGATGAAACATGGTGAGGTAATTGGATTGGTATATTGACGCGAAATATAATTTTAGAAAAACTTTACAAAATGGTTGTGACACCTACCATATTAAGTAGAAGAAAATGAAAAAGTTGTGCAGGGGGAAGTAAAAAACCCTTAAAATCTTGGCAGGTATTACATATATAAATAAATTAGCGGTATCCAACAGATGATGTTCTGGGTCACCCACCTATAGAATTAAGGCCCACTCCCTTTTAAAATACTCATTAACACCTTTCATTTGATACCCATATCGTACAAACAAATTCTAGAGTCACCCCTGGTCCACCTTTATGGCGATATCTTTAAAAGGCGTCCACCTATAGAACTAAGGCCCACGCCCTTTTAAAATACTCATTAACACCTTTCATTTGATACCCATATTGTACAAACAAATTCTAGAGTCACCCCTGGTCCACCTTTATGGCGATATCTCGAAAAGGCGTCCACCTATAGAACTAAGGCCCACGCCCTTTTAAAATACTCATTAACACCTTTCATTTGATACCCATATTGTACAAACGCATTCTAGAGTCAACCCTGGTCCACGTTTATGGCGATATCCCGAAAAGGCCTCCACCCATAGAACTAAGGCCCACTCCTTTTTAAAACACTTATTAACACCTTTCGTTTGATACCCATAGTGTACAAACGCATTCTAGAGTCAAACCTGGTCCACTTTTATAACGATATACCGAAAAGGCGTCCACCTATAGAACTAAGGCCCACTCCCTTTTAAAATACTCATTAACACCTTTCACCTTTATACCCATATCGTACAAACATATTCTAGAGTCACCCCTGCTCCACCTTTATGGCGATATCTCGAAACGGCGTCCACCTATGGAACTAAGGATTACTCCCTTTTAAAATACTCATTAACACCTTTCGTTTGATACCCACATTGCACAAACGAATTCTAGAGTCACCCCTGGTCCACCTTTACGGCGGTATCTCGAAACGGCGTCCACCTATGGAACTAGGGATTACTCCATTTTAAAATACTCATTAACCCCTTTCTTTTGCTACCCATATTGTACAAACAAATTCTAGGGTCACCCCTGCTCCACCTTTATGGCGATATCTCGAAACGGCGTCCACCTATGGAACTAAGGATTACTCCCTTTTAAAATACTCATTAACACCTTTCGTTTGATACCCACATTGCGCAAACGAATTCTAGAGTCACCCCTGGTCCACCTTTATGGCGGTATCTCGAAACGGCGTCCACCTATGGAACTAAGGATTACTCCCTTTTAAAATACTCATTAACACCTTTGATTTGATACCCATATCATACAAACGCATTCTAGAGTCACCCCTGGTCCACCTTTATGGCGATATCTCGAAAAGGCGACCACCTATACAACTACCACCACTCCCTTTTAAAACCCTCATTAATACCTTTAATTTGATACCCATATCGTACAAACAAATTATAGGGTCACACCTGCTCCACCTTTATGGCGATATCTCGAAACGGCGTCCACCTGTGGAACTAAGCATCACTCCCTTTTAAAATACTCATTAACACCTTTCTTTTGATACCCATATTGTACAAACAAATTCTAGGGTCACCCCTGGTCCACCTTTATGGCGATATCTCGAAACGGCGTCCACCTATGGAACTAAGGATTACTCCCTTTTAAAATACTCATTAACCCCTTTCATTTGATACCCATATCGTACAAACGCATTCTAGAGTCAACCCTGATCCACCTTTATGGCTATATCCCTAAATGGCGTCCACCTATAGAACTATGGCCCACTCCCTCATAAAATACTCTTTAATGCCTTTCATTTGATACACATGTCATACAAACACATTCCAGGGTTTCCCTCGGTTCATTTTCCTACATGGGTATTTTCCCTTATGTTGTCACCTAGCTCTCAACTGAGTATGTAATGTTCGGTTACACCCGAACTTAACCTTCCTTACTTGTTTTTCTTTATTGATGGCGTATTTATAAAATAATACAGAGGTTTTCTCGAAAATATACATTTTGTGTGAAAAGATAGCTTAACGTTATAAGTCATTTTTGTTTACTACGCTGTCAACTGCGTTAGTTACATATATCAACTTCACATTTAGAATAATTTAAAAATAAGTATACGTGGTTTTACAAGTTTTTTAATTTACCTATAAAAGTAAAGTTTGATTTCACGTAAGTATTTTTTGAGTTCTTACTTATTAAAGTGATAATTGTGATAAATTTTACTGTTAATGTTTTATTATATGGTTTACAGATCAAAATTATAATTGTGTAGTATCTTAACATTATCAGGCAGTTTATTAAAAAATCTTACACCATAACTACCTATAGAATTTGTGCTTCTTTGCGTGTGGAAATAGCAACTTCTTATATTCAATCTGTTTCTGAATTGATATGTTGGATTCTCTGTGATGTTCAGGTCAAGATTATGTTTTATTCGATTATTTTTGATTTTGAAAACAAGCATCAAGGTTTGCAAGATGCTATGCTTTTTGATATCTAGCCTATCTTCATATAAACTAATTGTAGGAGTAATTCTTGGCAGGAATAGAATATTTTTAATTATTTTATTTTGTAATATTTGTAGCTCGCTTATTTTGTTATCTGCACACCGGCTCCAAATTGGGTTTAAATACGCTATTTGAGACATGAAATATGTATCGTAAAGTAGCCAGAGTTGCTTTCTGGGTATATTATTTCTATTTCGATATATGGCGAAGTTTAATGTTTAAGTTTGCTTATATGTTCGATCCAATTTAAGTTTGAGTCGAACCATATTCCTAGATATTTCAACTTATCAACCCTTTTAAGTGGGGAAGTAAGGAAGTGTCTTCAAAGTTGAAACTAGGAAAATCACTAATGGTTGGAATCAGTTTATAGTTATTAAAAATAATGAAATTAGTTTTTGCTAAATTAATTTTTAGCAAATTATAATCAAACCATTTTTTTAATCTTATCCAAGTCCATCTTAACGTTGGCTTGCAGAGTACATAAACTTGCCGTCATCAGCATAGAACTGAAGGGTACCTTTAAGTTTTAGTTTTAGTACGTTATTTATGTATATTATGAATAGTGTTGCCGCTAGTTTTGATCCTTGCGGAACACCCGTTTTGATTTCCATAGTAGAGCTTCTAATATTATTCATTTGTACGAACTGTTTTCTTTTTGTTCTTTGCCTTCCAACCCTAAGTCAGCCAGCTTACGAACCATTACTTCTAAATTGATTAAATCGAAAGCCTTCGATAAATCTATTGCTAATAGAGAAACATAATTCTTTTTATCGAGGTTTTCATATATGAATTCTGTACACGATAGGCATGCTGCCATTGTATTTGAGCTTTCCACAAAGCCGAACTGGTTTTTATCAAATATCTAATTTTGGGTCAGAAATTGTTTGAGACGGTTAAGTAGTATGTTTTCAAATATTTTATCGATGGTGCTAAGCTTTGTTATGGGCCGGTAGTTGAACACAATTCCTTAGTTCCTCCTTTATGCACAGGAAACCCCACTGAGCCAATCTTAAGCTCATCCGGGTACTGACCTGATTGTAAACAATCGTTTATGAATTTGCTGATCGGATCAGCTAGATCATCTTTATATTTACTTATAAATCTCGCAGAGATTCCTTCTGGGCCATTGGCGGACTTTACATTCAAACTATCTATCGCTTTTGTAACTTCTAGGGTATTACACTCTGCTAAAGTGAATGGATATCTTATATTATTAGCTGGAATATCTATGAAGTTGTTTGTGTCTGGCATTTCAACAACTGTGAC